>NC_138508.1:32468491-32704169 GCF_964252035.2 Podarcis erhardii
GTTCATCTGCAGCCTCAATAAGGTAAAAGTCTCTAAGTCTGGGATCTTCATTTACCTACGTGAACTTATGAGTTTTTAAGCAGGGTTCTTTAAACTGCCTTTGACTGCAATCTTAAGCAAATGTAGTTGGCCATAAATTCCACAGAAATCAATGGGCCTCACTTCCAAGGAAGTGTGTTTATGGCTGAGATATAAGACCTGCAAATAAAAGAGAAGGGCAGAAATCTTTCTTTGGTACCTAACATTGATTGACATTCACTAGGCATCGTGATCCAAGGGCAATTTTTAGAGAGCCATTATGAAGCATTAAAATGAATGGGAAACATGGCTGAAACTTCAGTGGGATGTGTATTGTGCCTTGAATTTTGAAGAAGAAGAAAAGCGTCTCACCTCCATCCAAGTCTGGGACCTTCTTCATGCAAAGCAGGTGCTCTACTAATGAGTTACAGCCCTTCCCCATCCATTTTACAAGATCGCTTTGAGGTTAACTCAGCACACTTATTTCCTTCTCAATCAACAATGGGCTCAAGAAGCTAAGGAAGTACAATGGCATGTGGATAGCAAGAGTTCATTGTGTTCTTTCTCACAATTGTCTTCGATTCCAGTGTCACAGACTGTGCTAATGCTTTCATTGAAACCATATGTGCTAAGGGGCTAATAGAGCTCTCCCGGTGTCTGACAATGAGAGGGTTTAACAATTCCGTCTCATGGAACAGTCTACCCTTGCAAGCAATTGTGGTGCAATGCTGGGGTTCTCTGGACCCATGCTGTCAGGAAGCATGACCTAATGAAGCACTCTGATGCAAGACCCAAAGAGGAACACTAAGAATCCTAATAATCTCTTTGCTCCCTAGGGCTAGAAAAATATTAAGAACGGTAGGGAAGGTGCTCAGGGGAGACAGAGGGGATCTGATGAGCAGATGCCTTGGTGTCATTCTCTGCTCAGACTATCCACACATGAAGAATTCTTCTGGATTGTCACCAGGGTGCTAGACTTCAATTGCTTTCCCTTGCGGCCCATCCTTGATGCTGATTCTGCTGATTCTTGCCCTGTACTACTTAATGTGGGTCCTGTGGGGAATGCTCCCTGACTAGAAACCCAAAGAGATCCCGCAAGTCATTGTAGACAATACTCAGCTCACGCAGGGCTCTTTGCTGGGGCAATGCACTGGATTCAGCCAAGTCCTGAGCCAAATTGGGCCTATTCAGAGGGTCTCAGGCATCAGACAAGTTAGGTTCAGAAAGCCATTGATCACTATGGGTCAGGTCAGATGGTCCAGAGCTATCCATGGCTGTTAGGGGGTGGGGGATCTGAAAGGAAGAAGAGGCATTCAGGATGGGAAAACCTTCTTTCCTGCCAATTTTTTCTCCTCCCCCCAGATCACCCCCTCCACTTAGCTCTGTTGAGCAGAGGGGTCAACATAGCAAAGCACAGGTATTGCTCTTCAAGGAAAGCCAGTTGCAGAATGCACACACACACACACACACACACACACACACACACACACTATTCAGGAATGGATCTGGGACAGGGTACAGGGTGGTCCCCACATCAACCCAATCAGGTCAACCTAATGCTCTCCAGATCTGGCCATGGGACAAGATCAGAGGAGTTGTGCACAGCCCAACATTTTGCACTGCAAGGAGCCTCAGCAGCCTGACTCAGATACAGTTCAGAGAGGGAGTGGTCAGTGGTTTTCTCACTGGGCTAGGTAGAGCATGAGACTCTTAAGCCCCACACTGGGCAAAAGATTCCTGTGTTGTCTGGGTTTGGACTAGATGACCCTCACGGTCCCTTCCAACTCTACAATTCTATGACTCTATTATTCTTTCTTCCAGAGGAGCCTAAGAGCAGCAAAAGAGAAATGTTGGGTAGGGCATTGGTGGTGAGTTCTCCTCCCCAGGCTCCTGGGTGTGCCAGCTGGTACTGGTCTTATTGCACTCATTTGCTGCTCTGTCTCAGGCAGCAAAGTGTCTCTGGCTAGCATTGCAGATACCTCACACTCAGTCAATACAACATAGGGATTTGTGCTAGGAAAAGGAAGGCAAAGTTAAATACCATGAGCTGGGTTAGCTCCCTGGATTCCAGGATAAATCTTATAATCTATAAGGTCTGGCGCTAGCCATTCTTGAAAAGCCTCAATGATTTTGGAAATTAGACCATAACATCCCTGAGCTTTCCTCTTCTTAGAGTGTTTTATTTGCCATGAAGAATTCATGAGACCTGCTTTGTTTGGAGATGGGATAGAAGACAAAGGTGAGAATAGGCATGGAATTTCTAAACGTAGTCAAATGCTGAGATCCACAGACATTTCTTAGAGTTGACAGCTTCTTTTAAGTACCCTTTTCCACCAAGAAAATTTTGCAAAAGTGAGCCAAATCTTGTGCTGAGTCTTCAGCCATCTTTTGCCATTCCATAAATATCCTAAGAGCATGAGGAAAAATCATGCATTGTGAGTGAGTCCTAACTTGCACGTGAAATAGATTTACATGTGCTCTCATCAGGAGAGTAACATCAGAGAAAGAATGTTCACAGAAAGTTGTACAACTATGGACAGTAGGGGTATCTTTGAATTTTTTTGGTTGCTGATCCCATTAGTTTTTATTGGGGAGACTCTCATTTGCTTTGTGTTGAGTTTGGTTTGTGGGTTTTTTGGACTAAGTTGTTGAGCTTTTTTTTTTAGTTTTACCCCCCTACTTTTAAGGGAAATCACCAAAAATGAAACTGCTGACCTGGGTTGCCGCGCAGCTGGATTTTCCCTGACATTTCAGTGTTTTCCACCCAGACACTGGCAACCCTAATTTATTTTTCGGTTGTTTTCAAAAGGCCATTGACATTTCATCTCACTGAGGTGCTGTGGAGAAAACAAAATGGTTGCCCCCCAAATGATAGGAAACTGGTATTACACAATTGACCTGGGGCTTCTGCAACTTGTAGTGAGTCCTAGCCCTTGGTGGGAATAGATGATCTTGCAGACACTGAGTACCCCATTAATACTTCAGCTTCTGTCTTCACCTGCCCCAATGCAGTTTAGTCACCTTTGAATAGAGTAAGAGTGGGGAACCTGCAAGCATTGCTGGACTACCGTTCCCATCACCATTGACTATTAGCCATGCTGGCTGAGGTTGATGGTCATTGGAGTTCAGCTGCATCTGGAGGACCTCCGGTTCCCTCACCCCAGGATAGGGCAAGGGTATGTAGGAGAATAAGATATATTCAACCATCCTCAGGGTACATGTACTTGAAATTCACTCAGCCTCAACAGCATCTTGGAGAGCAGTTGCGTACACATGTGCTATGCTCCTGTGCCCTCAGTCTGTCCTCCTAAATCTTATCCAAGAAGAAAGCTGAGTAAGTAAACCTAGTTGCTGCCACCAGTACTAGCTTCCTGCATTCTGCTTGTTGAGTTTCTTGAATAGAAGGCTGAAACTAGGTTGACCTTGATGTTATCTTGTAAAGCACTTATAATTATGCCTTTACAGTGGTACCTCGGGTTACATATGCTTCAGGTTACATATGCTTCAGGTTACACACTCCGCTAACCCAGAAATAGTGCTTCAAGTTAAGAACTTTGCTTCAGGATAAGAACAGAAATCGGGCTCCGGCGGCGCGGCGGCAGCAGGAGGCCCCGTTAGCTATAGTGGTGCTTCAGGTTAAGAACAGCTTCAGATTAAGAACGGACCTCCGGAATGAATTAAGTTCTTAACCCGAGGTACCACTGTACTACTAAAAGAAGCTGTCTGAGTGTGCTTTGAATAAGAACTCTCAGGATCCAGTGAATATTTTGTAAAGTTAGAACACTTTGTAGATCATGCAAATGCTAGGTTTCTGTTTTGATGTGGAGCAGTTGAGACTGAAGTCATCTCATGGTTGCTCAAAACAACTAACTGCCTGAAATCCATATCCTTTGGCTATGTGTTTGAATTGGTGGCAGGAGGACTCTCAGAGGCATCATTTCCATTATTATTATGTTACAGGTCCTTTATCAAACTGCATGATCCAGTATCAAAGAATTGAAAATAAGAACTGCTGTTAAGCCCCACTTCAAAATAAGCCCTGCTGAGCCCCATCCTGCTGATTCCTTGCCTATTTCCTAGAACACTCTATGACCCATTTGCCTCCTTCCAAGAGTTGCTAAGCTGTTTCTGATGATGCCCGCTTTGCAGCTCTCTCTCATTGAGCTTCCTCTACACTCAAGCCCACTAGCTATGATTGCTTTGCAAATGGAGTTTAGAATGTATTATATGTGTGCCCCATCAAGATTCCCCATCTCCACATCTTGCTAGTTCAGATGGCCTCTGCCTGTAGCTTGCTTTTGAGTCCTGAGATCTTGTGTCTACCAATTCTGTATTTACAAAGCTCCAAGGCCTCTTGTTTATAAGCTTCCTTACAGTTCCTCATTAGTTCCAAGGTTAAATTGAGCATAAAGTGAATGAGTTTTCTTTCCTCATATTGACACTATCTGAAATGCCATTTCTCTGTAAGGAACCATTTCCTTGGCTATCATGACCCCTTTTAAAGTTAAAGAGGTTTCTGATCATTTAGGCAGAGCCTGAACGTAAAGTAGCCCAAGAACTTTGGTTGAATCTAAGACTGAGGCACTGAATAGACTATATTTTGAGTTAAAAGCAACCAGTTCTCCTCACGACCTTCCTGTAAAAGAGTGCACCTTTGCAAAGTGAATTCTGTTTATCAATCTGTTCCAGCTAATATACTAAATCCACTCCACACATCATTGTGTACTGATCTCCAGACCTTTCTACAAGGTCCACCACTTGGTGATGTTGAAACTATGACCAGGAACAACAATAACAAAATGTAAAATGCAGAGTAATGTGTTTCTGTACATCTCACTGCCATATTTGGTCTAATTTATTTCCTCTTCCCTCTCCCCTGAAGTTCAGACGAAAGGGATCTTTTTAGGCTGAGGGCCCCATTCCCTGATGTGCAAGCTTCTGGGGGACCATGTGCCTGCTTCTTCAGATAAATATAGACAAAGCAACCGATGTATCTCTTACCGCACCCATGACAGCTATTTTAAATCAAGCCCAGGTGTACTTCTGGAGGGTAGAGTTGGAAATTCAGAGAAAGAGGGAGAGAGGAGGACAGTGGATGCAACACTGAACTGAGCAACATTTCCAAGGAAATGTGTGACATCAGTTCACGTGTTTGTGAGGGAGGAAATGGGAAAGGAGAGGCTGTACTATGATGAGCTAGGACTCTTTGGTCTGAGATCAGAGGTGAATTTAGGGGAGCATAACTGATTCGCCTGCACTGGGCGCTGAGCCAAGAGGGCACCACAGCAGGTGCCACAACAATAACAAACACTGGAAGGTGAGAGGCGGGAGACACCAAATTTGGGCATTGCACAGGGCACTGCTGAACATTTAAAGTCCAAAGTCCTCCACTACTGAGGCCAGAGACCAAGAACAACTCTAAGCCCTGTCCTCCTGTGCAAGAGGAGGATGAGAATGTTCTGAAGATTGGGATCCTGAGCAGATACCTACTGCTGAGCAAGATATGAGAAAAAGGTGGAAAGTGACAGACTCTTTCCACTTTAAATCAATTGGATGGATACTTTAGTTGGCGAGTTAGGCTCCAAATGTACTATTTAGACACATGTAGCAGATATATTTGTGATTCAACACCACTGTTAGCATCTATACCTATGTTCTAATGTCTCAGCAATATCACAGACTGGAAAATAAAAGAACCTATCTGGCAGTTTTTACAGCTTTCTGAACTTGAGAGATGCCAGAAAGCTTTGTCTCAAACAGTCCCAAACTTCCCAAAGCTCATCCCGACTCAGAATTGCAAGCATGTGAGTCAATCACACAGTTACAAACAGCCCCCCCCCACTATTATCTGGAATTCAGGCTGGGTGCTATTTCCCATTTATAAGGGGTCACTTCCAGCCTTGTAACTTTCTCTAGGCTGTAACCTGTAGTTGGAAAATGTAGTGTGTTGCTTGGAATCACTGAGCACTTTCCTAGAAGTTTCATCAAAGGCTTACGAGCACCAGCAGACTGGAAAAAAAGAAAAGAAAAGACAAAGTGGCTTGCTGGTTAAAACAGCAGCAACATGTTTGGTGTTGAACTTCTCTGTTCCCACGGGGAAGGGATCTAAATTATAACTGCACTTTTGAATGGTGGAATTGAGACTAGATTTTCTAGATCAAACATATATATGTTCTTTTCATATGGACATTGGTTATGCTTAGGATGTAGATAGGGTTGCAGGAGCAATTTGATTCAATTCACATTTAAAGGTGAACCTACCTAATCCACACAAACCAATACAGAAACACAGCCATCCCTTGACATTCACACCTCTGAATTTTGCAAGGCAGATCTCCAGCCAAGTAATGTACAAAAAATGCATATGTTAAAATGTGCATAAAACCACATCTGCTTTGAAAACAGTCTGCAAAAATGTATGATATTAGGCAACATCCCTTTGAAGAATTATTAGGAGAAATTTGCACTAAAACTCTGATGAATTTTCATGAGGACTTGGATTTTGTTTTGCTTTGTTTTTGACAAAGCAAAGACCCAAGTTATAACCAGAGCATGTCCAAGACTTTATGCTTACTGAGGCAAAAATTGTCAAATTTCATTCCATGTATGGTAGCTGACCAGATTGTCAATTGAATCTTATTTCCATGTTAACAATATAGTGGTGCCCCACCACACTTGAGAGCAGCAAGCTAGCTTAGGGGATACCACATGCACCTGTGCCCTCAAATGCTTTGCCACCAATCCATGCCCCTCTGCATTTACCTTCAGGGGCAGCTGCCTCACGCTGCCTAACAATAGGGCCAGCCCTCATTATAACTGAATAGATAGCTATAACTTGAATGGTCCAATCAGATCTCCGCATCAAAGCGCCTGTGAAGGTTCGTTTGCCCTATGCACTTCACTGCTTGCCCAAGATTAGGTGGTTTTCATTCCCATCTCTTACCCTCTCTTGTTCCTCTTTATAGCTCAACTGTATTTTCCAGAGAGCAAGCTGCAGTGAACTTGCCAAGGGCATCTCAAGACTAAAAAGTCATTAAATAAAGCTGTCTGACCAAACCTGAGCGGAGGAAAAAAAAACTTCTATGAAAGGTCATTGATACAAAATTACATCTATTTTCACCCAGCTATTACCTTCACCTTGTGGGAAACAAACACAAAGTAATCCAGTGACAAATATGTTAGTGTATTTACCCTGAGATTAGTCTCTTGTATCATTGCATCCTGGCATCTCCTCTGATGTTTCTCAGTCTGCAACACTGATCTGAGACAAGCAATGGAACTGCACACCCAGATTTCTGTCCTCCCTCTCTTTCTCTGAATCTCTTTTTCCTTCGCTTTGCTGGGTCATTTATTAGAGACAGTGGGTCCTTTCAGTAGAGCATCTTGGTATGTTTGGATAATCAGCCATTTGGAGTGTTCTTTTAGAGCCCAATCTGCTTGCAGAATGATGGGAGTGGTTGGTCCATTGAACACAATATTGTCTGATTGACAGTGGCTCTCCAGGATTGCAGGCAGGGTTCTCTCCCAGCCATAATGATGATGCTAGGGATTGGACCTGGGACCTTCTCCATGCAAAGCCAGGCATGTGGGCGAAATACCGTTCAGTTCACATTTAAAGGCAGATGTACCTAACCCACAACTTCCCAAACAAGATGTGAACCAAAATACAGCCATCCTTTGAAATTCGCACTTCCCTGAATTTTGCAGTGTCAAGTAATATGCACAAAAATGCATATATACAGGTATATAATGGAGTTCCTCCCATTCTGGTCATTTGAAGCAAAAGAATACCATGGTTAGTATTAACAATCATTGCCACCAATAGGAACAAGAAAAGTATCAGAGTGCCATCATCCCTGTTGGTTTGTCTGCAAAGATTCTTTAGGTAATCAAAATGGTTTGAATACCAAAACTGGGATGGAAGCCTGGTTGAAATGAGTCTGGAAAATCTGTGCCATCCAGATTGTGCGACCCTGAAGTTGCGTGACCACCATCTTCTCAAACTCCATTTCACCAAAAGGAAAGAGGTACGGCAAGCTGATGGGGGGGACTTCTGGTGGGCACAGGGAATGCCTCATTGGGAGTTCTCTCACAACCACCTCCTTCAGGGTGAGTAAGACTATACACCTTTAAAAAAGAAGAAAAGTGGGGGAAGCCGTGCCTTTTAGTGCTTCCTGCTCCATTTTTCAAAGGAAAATGATCCTGTAAACATTTTCCCCTATTGAGGTAAAAAGAGAATGCAACAATATTATATATATATATATATATATACACACACACACACACACACACACACACACACACACACACATATATATATATATGATTTACAATTTAAAATGCTCATTTTACATCCTTAAGATATCAAGGACTTCCCTTTTTCTCTTTCCATGGTTCATTTACATATCATAATCCCATATGCATATTTGACAAAAACTATACAATTCAGTATTCTATTATTGCATCCATCAAAATTATTTACACTGTTGAATTTATCTTAATGCTGCCAGCGTTTTCAGCTGTACACAATTATTTCCCATATATTCAATAAAAGTTTTCCAATCTTCTTTAAACATATGTTCTTCCTGTTCACTTATTCTATATGTTAAGTCTGCAAAGTTGTGCATTTTCTGTCAACTTAAGTTGCCATTCTTCCTTGGTTGGGACCTTGCTCGTTTTCCATTTTTGGAAAACATGGGCCACTGCAGTAGCATACAAAAATATATTATTTCATTAGATGTGGACTCAGCCATAACTAGCACATTAGTGTAAGGATAAGCAACAATTACTATCAAATCTCTCAAAACTAGAAATTCTGTTACAATGGTTGGATTGATTGATTGATTGATTGATTGATTGATTTCAAATTAAACAATAATCATAATGATCATAATGCTATGGGTTATTGTGGGTTATTATTGCTATTGGGTTATATAATGGGTTATTATTGTTATTTTAGCATTGACACATATAAGAAATTAAAGTAAAAGAATGGCAGGGGAAATTAACCATGATATACTAGATGAGTGTGTGAAATGACAGCAAGTACCTCTAAGCATGTACTGAGAGCATTTACCTTATGAGGGAGAAGCTATAGTCTATCCTTCCACATCTAGAATTAAAGCAGAGAGGTTACAGGCCAGAAAAAGACTGTAATTACTTGAATAGCCTTCAAGAAAAGCAATTATTACTTACATCCAATTGACATGGCTGCCTAGCAGAAGAAAGCCAATAGGTTATATGGGCTCTCATTTTCTCTTTTGCTGAGACACTAACATGCGTCTTTGGCACAATTGTGAACCATTTGCATCAACTTTCTAGCCCTGAAGACTTTTCTTTTGCATATTGACAATGGTGGTTTGTCCAAATCCAGCATCACTGCCACCTTTTCAACCCTGACACAATAATTGGGTTTTCCACGTTTATGTTATATTGACTCTTTCTTTTTATGTGTGTAAACAGATTTTCCCCCACACCTGCATTATCCCTCCTATCTCTCTCTTTTCTCTTCCTGCCCTTACCTTCCTTATTTCAAAAGCTCATTTGAAATCTGCATATATGTCAACTTTCCCCTAGCAAATACCTTGGTCAGAATAGAGATCATTTGCATGTTAATGTCTGCATCTCCATAGGAGGTTGTTAGCTATTGCCAGTCGTGCAAGTTACAAAGAAGGGAAATCCATTTTCAGTTCTAATCTTAATTGCAACATGATTACGGCTTTCCATAAATCTGCATCTTTCAATAAGCCCAATCTGTATCAAATATGATTTCTTAACACACTCACGTCTGCTTTAATGCATTGCTTTCAGAACCTTTTAAAGGTTTTCTTTGCTACCCTAATTATTAAATATAATTGACATCTGAACTAAAACAGTTCCAAATCCAAATCTCAGCAACTATATCACCCCTTGGCCTCCCAACACTTTATGGGACTGTGGATTCTAAACAGTTTAAGCTAGAGGCCTTATCTCATATAAATCTATTTCTTAGATAGTTCCTCAACTAAATCCAACAGAGAATTGATTGTCAGATTGCATTACTGATAGCAGCATAATTATTTCCATGGAAATAGCATCAGACTGCAGGAATGAAAGTACAGTTTCCAATTCAGCATCATTGTGATGGAAGAAAATGAAAACCTTTGTATCCTTTCTAAACAACACCAACAAGAGGCCTTTATATTACTGTCCACTATTATACACCTGTGGCTGTCTACAATAGCAAGCTGTTCATGAATTTGAAATCCCTTCTTGCTAAACAGCCAAATACTCGCCTTGCTGTCTCAGTCTGCATGCTTTCTTTGCTTTCTGATTAAGCTTAGAAACAGAGATTGCACAAGCATCCCACAACTCATCCTGAAAAATGATCAAGTTTTTGTGAGCATTCCCCGAAACCCAAAACTTAAAACAGAGGAAAGGGAAGCAGAATACCAATACCTGACCAGTGAGAGCCTTCAGGGTTGCCTGTACCCATCCAGAATTCAGTTTTCTTGGATGGAAGGTCAATGGAGGCTGTGGTGTTTTTAGGATATATGGTTTTATTTACACATTTCTAGAACTTGAGCAAAGGATGAAGGGGCTCATAGCATTAAAACTCCAATGGATCTTGCTTCCTCATTAGGCTTCTAGGGACATCTCAAGTCACAACTCTGGGTCAAGCACAGATCAAGACATGCCTCTCTCTCTCTCCAGCTTCTAGGATCAGCCAAAACTCACCTACATACAGCCCTTTATGGCCTATTGTTTTCCATCCTAGGATGACATGGATCCAGGCAGGTGAAGTGAGAAAAGGCCTCTGTGGCAATAGAGCATGTAAATGTAAATGACATGTAAATGACAGTACATAATTGGCCAGCTAAGGCCATTATCTTACAAAGAAACTTATCGGACAAGTTCAGTGGCCTCTTCTAAATCTCATTGGATACAGATCACAGGCATGGAAGGTGCTCACAGTTATCATCCAGACTGACCCCCCCCCCTCCTGCAAGTCTATCACAAGATGCTACCATCAAGATCAGAGGCAGCAAGTGTCTGAATACCAGTCATTGGGAAACAACAGCAAGAGAACGCTATTGCTCTCATGTCCAACTTGTGGACTTCCCATAGGAAGTGAGAAACAGGATGCTGGACTAAGCATGAATTTGCTCTGATCCAACAGAGCAGAACTTATTTTGCCATCATAGACTGGGACAGCAATTCCCAGAATACCACTATTGTCCCAGTCTCTCAAAAAGGAAGGTCTACTTGGGTGGGAATCCCAAGAGCTCCCACCATTCTGCTGTTTTCTGCTCCAAGGTCAGTCTCAGGGCTGCTGGAAGCAGTGGACTGCAATATCTAGCTGTGCACTAAGTAAGAATTAAGTTATTTGCAGCTATTTCATTAATCAATGATGTCATGGTGGATAATGGACAGAGAATTATATATTACATAAGAGGAATTAGTGAGGCCTGTTAATAAGTATAAGAAATATCAACCCATATAAGATAAGGATGATGTCTGCAAGACAATAAGCTGCAAGGTGGAGGGATATATACAAAGCATCCCCCAAATTGGACATCTAAGCCCCATAAATTGCAGGGCTTGTTTTTCTGCCTATTTGTGAGGACTTCTTTCACTGGCTTCTCATTGCAAATCCTTGTGGCATAAAGATGGATCTCTTTGCTTATCTCCTCTCGCTGGTGGAAGGGAGGGCACTCTTTGGATAGTGCCAGCTTTAATAACCCAGTCACTCATTAATGGAAGAAACGAAAGAATGATTATTTTTAATAAACATAGAAGATAAACATCAGCACGGGTCCTTTTCCCCAGGAGGATGTTTTCTTCAGCAGTGGGCAGAAAGAAGATATAAACAGGGTTTGCCGGAGGCTATATTATTGTCTTCCTATCGTCTGAAATAATGAGCATAAAATGGATCTACATAACCTACAAAGTCTGTAGCTGCCAACGCCAGGAGAGCAGAAAAAAGCTTTAGACCTGACCACGATCGTGGGTTATTCCAGCTGTGCTTCAGGCACTAAACAATGAGATACAAAAAATAAGGCTTGTAACCAATTAAGATTTATGTGCTGAAGCCGCAGATGATCCTTGGGTTTGTGATTCTAGATGAACAACTGCATTAAACGAGCCCTGAGAAAGCACAAACTTGCAAGGGTTTCAGGGAAAGGACAGAGCTTAGTGGTAGAGCATCTCCTTTGTATGCAGAAGCTAGCTTCCATTCAATCCCTAGCATCTCCAGGAATGGCTGAGAGAGAACCCCGCCTGAAACCCTGGGTAACTGCTGCCAGTCAGAGTATACAATGTTGGGCTTGAAAGAGGTTCACAAGGCAACTTCATAAATTCACTTCCCTGCATTGGCTTTGATACAGCATGCTAATGAAATGCTTTTCTACCCGTGTGCTGTATCCATGTGCCATGAGCATGTAAGCAGTTTTCCTCTAGCGTAAGCTCAGCTTGTTGGCATGAGCAAAATACAAGTAATGGAGATACAGTGGTACCTCAGACTTCAGGTTACATACACTTCAGGATACAGACTCCGCTATTAGCAAACATATCATAAAACATTCTTAGGAGAAGAGTCCATTGAGCATGGAGTAAAGCACAACCAACGGGACATGGAGAGAACCTCTTTAGTTGTTTTTCTTTAATGCCTCAGAGGTTGTCCTGATTCATTACAAACATTGCTTTGATCAGTGATCAATGTACTAATTGATTAATTGTTCCAACTAATGACTTAATGTCTTTATAGCTATGTTTTTAAGCTAAGACTAGCTTCCCTTGTTAAAACCCTTGGGAGAATTTAGTGTTTTATACCACACCAAGTTGCATAAATATGTTAGCTCTAAAGTCTGCTTGCCTATAAAGTAGTTTAAAGGAGCTGACATAATCTATGGCTGCATAGTTTTCTTAATAATAGCCATCCATATATTTTGTCATGCTTGTGAGTATCCACAAGCTATAGACTTTCTTTACAGACTTAAAGTCTCTTTTACCATCAGTGGCGTGTCTACAGCAAGGATGCTTCCAAGTGGGTGCTTATTATGGGATTAGTGTGTCTAATGCATCAGTGTCCATACAATGTTGTTAGCATCAAAATGCCATTGTATGTCCTCCTTTCGTTGATATATATATATATATATATATATATATATATATATATATATATACTTTGATAATTCATATGCAGCCCTTTGCAGAAGCTGCAGGGCAGTTAACAACAAAGTCAAATCATATTGTAAAAACTCCAAAAATCCACAGACCTTAAAATTCACAACAACTCATAGCAACTCAGTTGACTAACAGCAGTGGGAACATCTAGTTCTTTTATCTAATCAGGTATCTCCTCCAAATGCCTACCAAGAATAGTGTGTTTTATCTAGCCATATAAAACTACGAAGAGATGTGGCTAGATATACCTCAGTAGGGAAGGAGTTCTGCATGTGAGGTGTCACCACTGAAGAGGTCCTTCCCCAGGGCCAAAAAGTATGTACTTACTTCATCCTGCATAGGACCCACTAAGAGGGCATCATTGCTGATCTAAAAGAATCAGCAGATTGATATGGAAGAAGGTGTTCTTGCAGATATTTGGGTCCCATACGTTTTAAAGCTTTAAACAGTATGCACTGTATACTGTTTAAAAGTACTGTATGCACCTTTAATTGGACCCAGAACATTGGCAACCCATGTTACAGTATTAAGTAGGAATAGGAGAAATATGCCCAACAGTATTCTTATAGCACTGGTTCCAATATCTGGACCATCTTCAAGGGCAGCCCCATGTAGAGTGCTGGTGATTGACAGGTTGGTGGGTGGTTTTATTTGACTTTTTAATTGCATAAACTGCTTTACTTTTTGAGTTGTATGGTTGTATTGACATAACCCTCCATATGACCTTATGGTGAAAGGCAATTTGTCCACTTCTGGAGCTACTCCTCAGGCCTGATTCAGTATCCCACTCTGGTACAAATTGGATGGCATTAGTAATGTAAAGCATTACAGATGTACCTCGGAAGTTGAACGGAATCCGTTCCAGATGTCCATTCGACTTCCAAAATGTTCGGAAACCAAAGTGCGGCTTCTGATTGGCTGCAGGAAGCTCCTGCAGCCAATCAGAAGCTGTGGAAGCCCCGTCAGATGTTCAGCTTCCAAAAATAGTTGACAAACCAGAACACTCACTTCTGGGTTTGCGGCATTTGGGAGTCAAAATGTTCAAGAACTGAAGCTGCTTGAAAACCAAGTTACAACTGTATATGTTTACAGAACACATTCACTGTGTAGCAGAGAATTGAATGAAAATGGGGATGGAAGCACCCAGTTGTGCAACTATTCCTAATGCATTGTTCACAATTTAAGATTATCAGTCAACTTTTCTCTCATAGCTTCTCTGTAGTAGTGATCACTGTCTACAAAGACAAACATAACTGCAGTGAAGTAACTGAGAAACTGTTATTGATCCATACTGTTTACGGAGAATTTTTATGACCTGATTCTCAGACAAGCTATGCCAGCATAAAAGCAAAAGCAAGTCACAATTTACTCCATACCTTTTCCTACACAATGAATAGGAGGCAGGCAAAAGTGCTACAATAACCACAGCACAAGTACTGTGTGAGATGTCACACCGATCTGCCTTCTCATTCTTTGCCAGCATTACACATGTACAGAAATGCACGCAAACACACACTTATAGACACCGTTGTGCATGCATAGAAGTTGTTGCCCCTTCATTATTCCCATTTATCTACCAACAGTTATTATTCCATTTTACAGTTGGGGAACTGAGGCAGAAGAGTAATGTCTGACACAAATTAATGGATGACCTGGGATCATATCATTCAGGTCCAACGCCGGCCTTTTTATCCATTGAACAACTGTGAGATATCAATCCTTGGGGAGGCCCATTGTGCAGAGTTGATGAGGCAGGAATGGAGAAGGGCAATAATCTCAAAGAAATTCTATTTGAAAGAGATCAATAGCCAGAAAATTACTTTTGGCACTCACCACTGAAAGAGAACTGTTTAATTCTCTGCAGAAGACCCATTTTTAAATTGACCTAATCTGTCTCTTGCATTCTTTCAAGTTAAAACAACAAAGAAATTATTGAAAAAGCAATGCCGCTTTTCTTTACCAAGAAAGAGTAAAGCACAAATAAGAGGCCAAGCATCCAAAAACAATCCCTCCTTGTATTCAAGATGCTGAGTTTAGAAAACTTTCTCCTAAACCAACAGACAAAACAAGCTGCAGCTCTCAACTGTTACTTATTGATTTGGATATAGAAATGTTGAGGTTCACACACAATAGATATCATTAGAGGGTTAACAAGTTCTTTAAGAAGTTGGAGAAGTAGCATTGACATTATCTGGTGGCTATCATATTGGGAGCTAGGTCAAGAGCTTAAAGAAAGGGAGTTTAATGTGGAAGCCCACCTAAAGGTTTTTTTGCACATGTCTGGTCAGTGGTGGCTGGTGCCTATTGGGCCACAGGTAGAGGCAGCTAATTCTTGTTTGCTCCCACCCTCTTCCCTGCTGAAGCAACACAAAGGAGGTATCTTAAACGTTGAGCCATCCCATGGACTGGCTGTAAAGTAAGAAGGCTGAGCTTAGATGGAAGTTAGTGGTGTTGGTGATTCCATTCCACCCTTTGCTGCAGACATGGGATAGTTGCGTGTCACATGTCTATTTACATTCCAGCACAGATTGCTGGCGTGAGCGGAACTTCTGCTCTGTATAGCTTTTGTTTTTAGTCTCTCTCGGAGAAGACGGCAAGGAGAGATGCCATGTTTTCTTTGTCCTGATTTATGTATAATAAATGCATAGTTTAGTATGTGTCTACAGCCTCAAGCCTCTTCTGTTGCACCAGTTTACACTGCTGCGTAAAGTGTGCTCAAGTCTGCAAGCTTGAGTCACTGATCATGTCGGAGCAGAGGTCAAGGGATCTCCGCAGTGGCAAGGCTGAAGGGAGACGCTCCAGCTAGGGCAAAGCCAGCTGGCTTTTCAACCCCCCCCCTCCGACAAGTGGGGCAGTGCATGATTCACCCTAATGGACCAGCCTCCCCTGTGCCCAGGAAAGCTATATCAGAAGCTTCTCCTCTTTCAAAGCCTGTCAGGAACATGTTAAATTCCACAGCAGGGCAACAACCCAGAAATCTGTGGGAATTGTAATTTATGGTAGTGGCAGGTAAGGGGAATGGAATGAAATCAAAATCTAGGAGCTCAGTGTATCTTAGAATGGAATTCAACGGGGGGGATTTTTTGGGAAACCCTTTCAAATTATATTCAGATAATTCCTCCTTTCAGTGTAGAACAAAGCAAATCAACTCTGAAAAGGGCAAGTAACTTACTGGAAGTCACTTCCTTCCTAATATGGATCACACCTTGTTCGTGGTTGCCACTATTGTGACTGCCTGCTTGGCCTTGACCCGTATCTGGGCCTTTCCAGAGGTGGTTTCCTGTTTGTGGAATGCCCTCCCTGGTGAGGTGCATCTGCCTTTCTCATTCTTGACTTCCTGAAAGAATCTGAAAACATTCCTGTTTTCTCATACTGTTCCTGCCAGTCCTGAAATCACTGGTTGAAAGAATGTCTTTACCTGTTTTTAGAATGATTTGAATTATTTTTAGAATGCTTCCAAAGGTTTTTGGCATTGGGGTGATTGACTTGGACTCCTTTAGGAGAAAGGGCAGAACTATAAGATGTAGTAGTAGTAGTAGAAGAAGAAGAAGAAGAAGAAGGGAAGGAGGGATGGAGGGAAGGAAGGAAGGAAGGAAACACTCCATTTGTGGATGAAAGAGGGATAGGGCAGCCACTTTTGCATCTCCAAAAAGTAAGACACAGATTTGTAAACTAAATAAAGAAATGTATATGATATTTGGAATGCATAGATGCAGCTTTAGGAAGAATTACGTGTATCTGAGTAAAGAATGCTCTGATGAGGCCTGTTTAAATCAACGGACTTGTTAGTTAAGTCTATTGATTCCAATAGGCCTACTCTGACTTAGGTACAACCCAGTGATTTAAACAGAAACACATTTCATCATAGTTTGGAAGACCATGACCAATTTGACCTGTGTGCCTGTTCAGTTGAGATGCTAACTGCTGGTGGCCCTTAGTTCCCCTTTTATGATTTGTTATCTTTATACCAAATACTCCTTTAAACAGAGGACTGCCCTGTGTGAAATAGGACACATCTCTCCCCCCTGCCCTCTGCCGCCACGAGGGCTGTAGTGAGCTGATACAGAAACACCCTTGGTAACCGCAGAACACATGTGCACTATATTCTACTTATGTAAGTGCAATAAAAAGGTGAAGTCAATGGATAATTCTCAATTTTTAAATTCAGAATATAAATTGTTACAATGTGTCTGCAGCGTTGCTCCCCGGAATTTCACAAGCTTGCCTACTCATCTGGAACATGTACAGCAGACTAGGTTTAGAAATAATAAATAATAATGAGAGCAGGCAAGAACAGAAACAAATTTGTATTGGAAGATACACTGCACATCCCTAAATCAAGAGCAGATAGAGAAAATGTGTTGCTGAGAATTTAAAGTTGCCAGGACTATGCTACCTGAGCCAGACAATGGTTAGGAAAGGGCTAGAGGAATCCAGTTCACTTTGCCTTTTTTATTCTTTAAACAATATGCAAACAAACTCAGCTATCTTTCAAAATTCACACTTCTCTCATTTTGTGATGCAGTTCTCTAACCAAAAATGCATACGAAAGAACATATTGGGGGAAAGTGTGCATATAAAAACATATAGCATAAAAATGTGTTATATTAGGGAAACTTTTGTGTAACAACACCTTGAAGACCCCGGGCCCCAGGGAAATTAAACTGGCCTCAAATAGAGCCAGGGCCTTTTCAGCCATGGCCCCAGCCTGGTGGAACACTCTCCCACAACAGACCAAGGCCCTGCGGGATTTGACATCTTTCCGCAGGGCCTGCAAGACGGAGCTGTTCCGCCAGGCCTTTGGGCAGGATGCAGTTACTTTCCTTTGTATAAAACAAGCCCAAAGGAGGCCCCCAACCCGCTCACAGGTCCTTGTATGATCAGTGGAAACAGTTGGCCCTGGCAGTTATTTGTTGTTGTTGTTTAGTCGTTTAGTCGTGTCCGACTCTTTGTGACCCCATGGACCAGATCACGCCAGGCACTCCTGTCTTCCACTGCCTCCCGCAGTCTGCTCAAACTCATGCTGGTAGCCTCGAGAACACTATCCAACCATCTCATCCTCTGTCGTCCCCTTCTCCTTGTGCCCTCCATCTTTCCCAACATCAGGGTCTTTTCCAGGGAGTCTTCTCTTCTCATGAGGTGGCCAAAGTATTGGAGCCTCAGCTTCACGATCAGTCCTTCCAGTGAGCACTCAGGGCTGATTTCCTTAAGAATGGATAGGTTTGATCTTCTTGCAGTCCATGGGACTCTCAAGAGTCTCCTCCAGCACCATAATTCAAAAGCATCAATTCTTCGGCGATCAGCCTTCTTTATGGTCCAGCTCTCACTTCCATACATCACTACTGGGAAAACCATGACTTTAACTATATGGACCTTTGTTGGCAAGGTGATGTCTCTGCTTTTTAAGATACTGTCTAGGTTTGCCATCACCTTTCTCCCAAGGAGCGGGCGTCTCTTAATTTCGTGACTGCTGTCACCATCTGCAGTGATCATGGAGCCTAAGAAAGTAAAATCTGTCACTGCCTCTATTTCTTCCCCTTCTATTTGCTCACTGCACTCTCAATTGCCACCTGCCCGGATTTTAACTTGTCTGAATTAATTTTAAGATGTATTTTAATTAATTGATGTCTGTTTTTTATGCTTATTGTGTTGTTTTTATGATGTTAGCTGCTCTGAGCCCGGCCTCAGCTGGGGAGGGCAGGATATACATAAAAAAATATTATTATTATTAGGATAAGAAAATAAAATTTCACTAATTGATGGAGAAATGTGGTGAGCTTGAACTTTGAGAGGAACTGAACTGAAAGATTGAGAAACTGAGAGAAGCTATAATTGACAGGACCATCCATCCTAAGAAAGGTCCCTACTTGTCTGGACAATTCACATATTGCATTTGAGGGAATTTCATTGAATGTGATCAACAAGCATACAAGATACTTGCTTGGAAATAATCCCCACTGTGTTCACTGAGACTTTTTCTCTTGGAGGAGTGCTGAGGGGTGCAGTGAGACTTGCTAATATTAATAACACCTTCTCCAGTAAGTCCCCTTGAACTCAGTAGGACACACTGCTGAGCTGACAGATGTAAGACGGTACTGTAAATAACTTATTATACATGTTAATTGCTTACGTTCACCAATGAAGAAGTTTTACCTTGAAATATATCAGGCTTAAGATTAATGTTGCTTGGATTAATAAACTGGAGTGGTTTCTGTGTTTTTCTTGGTATCTATTTAACACTGCCATTTTGTCTCGAGTTTTGGTAATCTAAATTTTGTAGATCTTAAACTAGATGTTGTTGTTGTTGTTTAGTCGTTTAGTCATGTCCGACTCTTTGTGACCCCATGGACCAGAGCACGCCAGGCACTCCTGTCTTCCGCTGCCTCCCGCAGTTTGGTCAAAGTTGTCTTTGTCCATGGAGTTTTCTTGGCAGGGATACTGGAGTGGCTTGCTGGTTCCTGCTCCAGGTGGATCACGTTTAGTCAAAACTCTCCACTATGACCTGTCCATCTTGGGTGGCCCTGCGCGACATAGCTCATAGCTTCTCTGAATTATTCAAGCCCCTTCGCCATGACAAGGCAATGATCCATGAAGGAGCTTAAACTAGATAACAATAATTATTGCCATCCTTTGAGGATTAGATTTACTCCCCCAACTCTGCTGGGGCTTTTTCCAGAGGGAAAGGCACAATGGGCCAGTTTGTCTGGCTGTTAACCAGGAGGTTGGTGGTTCAAGCCCACCCAGGGACAGCTGTGAGCTTGATGACTCTTGGGGTCCCTTTCAACTCTACGGTTCTATGATTCTCCTCAGGTTTTAATATAAGTGATCATCAACTCATATTACAGATCATTGCTGTGTGCTTTAAATATGCCAGTATTTAAATTTTGTCTTGCTTATAATAGTCTTCAACATTTTGAAGAATGTCATAATATTCTTCAACATTTTGGTGTGAAAAAGTATAATGGCATTTGACAGTGCTCCACTATAATAAAACAGACCCGCTTGAATGCCAACCCAATCAAGAATTCTGCATGGGGAGCCTTAAGAGTGATGATGTACCAAGCTGGGTTCCTTACAGTGAAATTCCATAATAATTGAGTGATCGCGGTGAATGTTGCATCAGCATCCATTCCCAATCTCTTACAACCAGCCCCTTTCGTTGGCATTATTAAACCTAGTAATAAAGGCTTCCTCAGCGATGTGGCTGCTGGAGGAAGAATGAGCAGGAGAAGTTCAAGCAGAAAAGGCAATATGCATAGCCCCAGTGCTTTTTTTCCTAGGGGTATTCAGGGGTACACATACCGCTAAACATTTTGTGAATCTAAGTTTGGCCGCATTAAGGGGCAGTATTTCAATATGAGTAGGAAAATGAGAGTACCCCTAAACATTTTTATTTATTTTTTTAGAAAAAAGCACTGCTTGGCCCCCTGCCTAAGTGCTGACTTTTCACTAGTGTAAATGGCTTTGCATTTAGTTGTAGCATCCTCCAATACAGTGCTGGAAAACCGAAAGATGTGGCCCTCCACTTCTTGTCTGACTACAGCTGCCAGCATCCTTGACCATTGACCATAATGGCTAGAGCTGATGGGTATTGGAGTTCATCAATATCTGGATAGCCATGGTATACAGTGTTCTGACAGCACAACAGGAGATACATCTTCTTGGTACTGCCTAATGTCTGCTATTCATGGAGGCAAGTCTCACGTAGTCATTCCTTATGGCAAGCCATTTGCGAATACACTTTGATCACCATACAGAATGAATGATTTTCTCCCCATACCACAATAGGCCCTATTTCTTGAAGGGCCTTTTGTGATATGATGAGAAATCACCCAACTTTCTATGCTTCACCAGTGCACCCAAACAATATTTTGCTACAGCTTGTATCTGTCCCCTCCCTCTCTCCATTTTTACATTTAGAAGGGAACTCAAGCAAGGTAAAGGAAAGCAACTCCTGGCCAATTCCTCATTATTTTAAAATGAGTTATAGTTCACTTTATAATTTGAGCTGCAAATTGGTTTATTTTATTTTATTTTTTGCTGCTGGAAAGGAACCACATTTAGCTGTTTTTATTGTACTGCTGTAGTTTATTTGATGTGCTGAAAAACACTCAGAAAACATATGTTGATGGGCAGTCATCCAAATTTGACAAATAATTAAATAAGATGTTCTTGCTGAAATTTCAGAGGCATAAAACAGTACGGAGATCATTACACATACATGTGTGTGTTTGTAGGGGGGGAATATTAAGGTGAAATCCCGAGTTAAATTCAAAACATTCAATAATAATAATAATAATAATAATAATAATAATAAATTAGTTATACTCCACCCATCTGGCTGGGTTTCCCCAGCTACTCTGGGCAGCTTCCAACAAAATATTAAAATACAATAGTCTAGCACTGTATTGTATTTTACTTGGAAAATAGACAACCTGGACAATTTGTATGAATGTGAAAGACAATAAATCACATAGAGACATGTATCTGCACACATACATATTTGATATGCAAATGAACTGAAAGACTTAATGTTAAATTGAGGCTTGAGGTTAAGGATTCTCGGCATAGCAAAGGGTATAATGTCTTGGATCACCTTGAAAGCACACAGCCAACCACCATTTCTAGTTCCCAGGCTATCCTCTGCTAAAACGTATTGGGGGGGGGGACGGATCTTGTCAGAAGCTGCTCAGAGTACTATGATCTATTCTATTATCCATGAATTCTAATGGAAAGCAGCACAAACGCTACAGACTTCTCTAGAAGGAATGTGTACTAACTTACTTCCCCGTCCTAAATTTGCAAACACGCCTCTCATTGTATTGAGAGAGGACACATATTACATGCATGGACTCTGAGCAGGTACATGTTTCTTCCCATAAGCAATTTGGAACAACAAACCTTGGAAGAAATAATAATAATAATAATAATAATAATAATAATAATAATAATAATAATTTATTTCTATCCCACTCATCTGGCTGGGTTTCCCCAGCCACTCTGGGCAGCTTCCAACAAAAGATTAAAAATACATTAAAACTGAAATACATTAAAACTAACCTCTGCGGAGCTGGCAACGGGAATTGCATTCACCTGTGTGGGGGCTTTTCTGAATGTGTATGGGGAGGTTGCTCAAGTAAGCTATGTGCCTGTGATTGAGAGAGACGCTCTTGACTTGAGAGCAGGGCAGAGATGCATGTATGCATGTATGTATGTATGTATGTGTGGTCTGTAAGAGAAAGGGAGAGGTGTGCTTGGTTGTAAAGATGTGTGTGTGTGTGTGTGTGTGTGTGTGTGTGTGTGTACACAAAGCAAGTTTGTGAGAAACATGCATGTGTGCCTATGATCTCTGTATGTGATGCATCAGAGAGAGTTGTGTGGCCACCTAGTATATTTTACCTAGCACTAGGCAATGCTCCTTGTTGTTGCTAGAGAGCAACTGCATCATTGTGGGATCATTATTATGTGATCTCCACAATCAGGACCAGTGAGCCAAGACTGACTTCCCGTAGTAAGTGTGACGTTATCCAGCAGGTAGGGAAACAGGAATTACTATGCTCTCTCTCATTTTTGTCATGTCTTGCTGTTATGTGACTGGCACCCACAGCATTTTCTCAAAAATTGAATTGTGCCCACTGGTCCGGAAAAGGTTGGCAACCTCTGGCGTAGCATATAGGGCCGATTTTTTCACTTGATGAAACAATTGGCAGCATCTAGCCTTGGCGGGTTCTCCTGAGCCATTGCTAACTTCATGGTGGGGAGAAGTCCAGGATGTCATTAGAGCACATAATTTAGAAGAATTTGACAAGCCTTCTGTTTGCTATAGAAATCTCGTTCTCATTCTAGGGAATGCAACTAAACAGAATTCAGATCCCATCAAAATTAAACAAGTCTACTATTGACCAACTATTATTTCTCCGACTATTTAAGCAAACTATTTAAGTATACTGATTATTATTAATGCTTTCATGTAAAGTTGCATAGAGTTGATTTGGAGACCCACATGGGCTTTCTCTGGATCAAACAGTGTTCAATATTTTCATTAACAGCTTAGGCGATGGAGTGCAGAGCATGCTAATCAAATTCATGAGTAACATATAGCTGGGAATGAACACCAATACATGGGAGGATAGGTTCCGCCTAGAGTCCCCATTTGATGAATTGGAGAAGTGGGCTGAAAAGTCGGAAATCAATGCACTAAAATCCAATATACTGAAGCAGTTCACATAGGACAGAATAATTAAATACACAAATGGAGAGCATAGCTGGCTGGCAGAAGCTGATACAGATGACAAGAGACAGAAGGTTTTTATAATATCCTGTTCTGAATAAAGTTCAGCACTGCTGCATATATTTTTTTTTCAGTAGAAGGGACATTACAAGTGCTGCCAAAACACTTTAGTTGTGTGTTTTTGTGTGTGTGTTCTTCTTTCTCCTGCTGTGCTGATATTGACACGTATTATGGCCTCCTATTTGGTCTCTCCCTGAAATCTGATTGCTCCCTTGTCTCTCTTTCTTTAACATATTTGCTCAGCGATTACAATAGATAAGAGTGAAATCATGGCCAAGATTTGATTCTGGTGTCTTGAAATGTTAGAAATATTTCTGGTGTCTTGCCCTACCATCTATCAACCATGTTAGATCGCCACCCCTGCAGCCCAGTGTCAGTAAGCACCATATGATTTGTCACTCTTAGTTGTCTCTAGATGCAAACTTTATGGGTGAGGGACAGCTGGAGTCTTTTAGACCAGAAAAGTGCTTTGGCTGACGAGTGTTCTGCTCCATGACTTGGGTCCATTGTGAAAGAGCTACATGCAAGAATTGCACAGGGTGAGGATACCAGCACAGCAGGGGTGGCAAAGATTGAGTTACATTGTTTTGTATTATTCATTCTAAGGGTCCCATATTTCCCACTGCAAGGAAGAGAATGATGGATGTTTTGTTTCTGCTGCCTGGACTACTTAAGAATGCTCATAGTTTCTGGACAGGAAGGCCATGAGACCTTATTTATAAATAGCCAGTGTGATATATTGACCCGATCTGACACTCCTGAACTTACTTGCAGATCAGAATGCAACTCCCAGATGGAACAGCTACTTCTCTGAGTTATTGAAATGCATTTTGGGGGCTAAAGAAATGTGTAATTTATGTAAAACATGCATCTAAAATGCATGTTTTACTGGTGAATGCATAAGAAAAGGCTTTGAGGCAAGGTAGATGACTAACTCTACTATATGACTAACTCTACACTTGATATCAATAGTACTAAAAAAAAAAAAAAAGCTTTAAATCCAGTGCTTTAGGCTATAGTCCTAGATTCACATATCTGGAACTTAATAGGACATACTTTTGAATAGACATGTAGCATCCCATACTACATATACAGGAGAAGTTCTTAGGATTAGTGACTTGTGCGATTTTAACTCACAAGCATAACATCATTCGGCTTCCAAATTTCATCCCATAAATATTCCTGCTTAAATGGCTGCTCTAATGCACTAGCCTATAATTTGTAAAAATCCTTTGGGGTGTCTGTGGCTAGAAAGTGCCATATAATGATATCTCATTATTAACAACAACAAAAAAGAAAAAAAAAGGTGTCATCTTGTAAATTAATTTTTTTCTAATGGCACACTTACTTCATATGGCATTGTTAAAACTAATGTGGTATTTTCAACAAATTCTGGTTTTAAGTAAATAATTATTGGAGATAAAGCAATTTATTAAATTAAGTAAGTTTTTATTATGCCTCATTTAGATGTCAAGCCATTTTTATTCTAGGGCTTCTGTACTGAAGTAATTACATGATTAGCAATTCATTTGTCACCCCTGTAAGTAATGATTTTACTCACAGCAAATTTAAAAGGATTAGGGTCTTTTTAATTGAGATACTGGGTCTTCTTGGGTAATAGTAATAATATATAATCCATATATGGCGTGTAACTCCTTTTTTATTATTCACAGAGATTCAGAAACCAATTTGACAGCTCAGTTTGATTTAGGGATCATCCACCTTTTGAAGTATTAAAGGCAGTCGCTTATGAGGAATGGAAGAACAGTTCCAAATTGAACTAGATTGCCCTGTAGGACAGGAGGTGAAAAGAAAGTCTGTAGCTAATTAATTTACGACAGGGACAATCAGCTGACAGCATTGACATTGGTGTTGCTCAGGGTATATGCAGATGCATGGCAAACATGACCTTCAGCTCAATCCTCTCTCTTGTCTATTCTTGCCATGCCTCACTGGGAGCGGCCGGACTTCCCCTCCTCCCTCAGCTTTGGCATGGCAAAAAAAAGGCACGTCCACCTCCTTTTGCTGAGGATGTGCCTGCATAGCCCTTTGCCCAACTGCAGGCATGTGAGCAGGCAGGGGTTGGGAGCAGACCAAAGGATAACCTTTTTCCTCTGCTCCTCTTTTTGGCTATAAAACTGACTGTGCTGGTGCCCAGGCATCAGTTAACACCAGGGGAATCTTTAGCATATGCGCCGCCAGGGTGCAAAGATCCACCCAGCGCCCCCAAGTCTGACAAGTGCCACCATTGTGAATGACAAGCACTGCCGCTGGCGCAGTGCGTCTTTGGTAAATGAGCGCAGAAAGTCGAAAGTCATTTAGTGAAACAGTAGGTACACCTTTTGGTAATACCTAGGTATATATGTATTTTGTTTTTCTAGCTTGCTCAAAATTATTTATTATTTCATAACAGGAAGATAGTTAAGAGCTTAGGTGGCTTCAGCGGCGAGTGCCTGGCGCCCCCCAGAATTCAGCGCCCAGGTGCCCCACACCCCTTGCACCCCTGGGTAAAGATGGCCCTGGTAAACACTGGATTCTCCTCTCCCCCACCTTCAATTTAAGGGATTACAAGCTGCCTGAAGTTTGGGGGTATGCCCTTGCTGGACTTTGCCATGGATTACATTGGTCTCCATATTCAGGGCCAGGGAAGAATTTTCCCTACAGACCAATTAGGCCTGCCTACGAGCTTTGCCATGTTTCAGTAATATGGCATCCTGAGGGAAGACAAAGGTTGCCTCTCTCAAAAAAATAAATTCTTATTTTCACAATAATTCCTCTAGGCAATCATTTGGTGCTGGTTACTGAATGCTGCTTCCTGAGCTGCAACTATGGTGTAGTGCACTTGAGAGCACCCACCCAGATGGCCTATAGCCCAGTGGCAGAGTAGATACTTTGCATGCAGAAGATCCCAGTTTGCATAAGAGAGGGTTGCTTTGTTTGATCCAGGATCCAGGACAAAGTGCCACCTTTGAAATCCTGGAAATGGCAGCCCTATATGAGAACATAGGAAGCTGCTCTATACTGAGTCATTTAGCTCAATGTTACCTACATCTCCTGGCATCAGCTGTCCCAGGTTTCAGACTGGGGATCGGATGCCAGAGATTGAACTTTCTGCATCCAAAGCAGATGCTCTGTTTCCATCCTTGGCATCTCCCATGAAAAGGAGCAGGCAATAAATGATGTGAAAGATATCAGCTGACCTTGAAGAACCTCCACTATTCAGCTTAGACAGTACTGAGCAAGGCAGACAAATGTTTTGTTCTGGAAGAAGTCCGGTTCCTATATTCCTGAACCTCAGGGGCTTTACCAAATTTGACTGCATCAGATACAGAGAGTTCTCTCCCACCCAAGGGATGCAAGGTGACTCGGAGCAACCCTCTTCCTGGGTGGGGAGACGATTGTGTTTGGAAAAGAAGGGTGCTCAATTACACTCAAAATTCCCAGCATCACAGCATGAGCACCTTGCACCAGCCACCTGCACTTCCTTTGTAAATAAATTGCATTTATCATTACTTTCTTTCTTTTTCTCCAGGCTTCCAAGGTGCTGAAAGCTCCTGTTAAATGGCTTGCCCAAAAGAAAACACATTTTTGTATTTGCATAATATTTTTATAGACACTGAGCTCAACCTGTGCCTGGAGGGAGTCCGGAATGTTTCCTGCATATTTTATATTATCTTCTGCAATTTCTACTAAGACTCTGAATTGCAGAACAGATAAGGGAGATCTATGTGCTACATATGGACATTTTCACCTAAAGTGAGGCTTGGTCGGATCCAGGCTGGTATCTGGGGTATTTCCATTCACTCTCCCTTTACACTGCACAGAAAACACAGAAATAGTTCCATTTAAAAATCATTCTGCTGTCATCTCAAAAGCTCCCCCCCCCCTTCTTCTTCTTTTTCTTTGCTCTTTCCTCATTCTTCATTACGAGGGACATCTGCATGGAAATACAATGCTTTTATCTTGGGAGTTCATCTGTCTCTACTGATTATGATCCTCCCTCCCTTCTGAAGTCATTATCTTGATTGCATTACAATTGCAGCCACACCAGACAAGCCCAAGCTGTGCTTTTCTGTCAAAAGGCTCTTCAGCTAATCAGAGGTGGGCATGGTCAGTATTCTGATAGGAAATCTCTAGGAAAAGTCAGGTGATACAGCTCACTGCTCTGGGGAAGGTTCCTGATAGTGGACCTCATGGGGCTTATTCCAAGGCAAGGCAGCTAAATCACTCTGTGGTGTATTGATGACACCACCTGTTCATCCTTGGCAGTTTTTCCAATGAGTTTTACTTTTGTATAGACATTGTAATGGGTTGCAGCTGAGGACAGGCCCACAAAGCAGAAAGACTGACCTAAGCATGTGCAGGTGTCCAGGTCCATGTCATCTATCCAGGGAGAAAGACTGCTCTGTGTTATTTCTGAAGCAATGACCCCTTAAGCCCTATTCACACATTGCTTTTTGTCGATTTCAGAGTTGGAGCATGTTTTAGCCCCACCCTGAGATCACAGCTTCTTCCAATAGCAGCCATGTATTGCACACAGTTGTTTGCAGAAAATCCCCAATGCAGGCAGGTATCCTGATCATGTGGAGTCTATGTTCAAACAGTTGCTCACAAGTTGGGATCTCCCTGCGGACAAGAGTGTGCCACACATTGTGGTTACAGGAAAGACTTGTGACACCAGGGCAAGATAACAAGTGTGGCTTTGCTATGGAGTCAGCATAGAAATTCCCTACACACATGCAGCATGTGAATATGACTTTCATTTCAAGGTCCAAGAGATTTATTGACACCTATCCCAGGATGTCTGGAAAAGTTTTGGATTAGTTCTTATGGACATCCTTTAGATGTCCTAGATTGGACACTAATTGTGTGATTGCTATTAACATCTCTGTTTGTAAACAACAACAGCAGCAGCATCTGCCGGAAGGGTACGGAATCTGAATTGTAATTAAGGCACCAACTAGGTCCCTTCCACTTGGCCCTACAACTCCCAGGGCCATTTTCTAGGGGCAGCAAAGATGTAATGAAGCTCATGGAGTTTGGAATACATCTGGCAGGGCAAAAAACCGAGAATCAAATTTAAATTGCTAACAGACTCAAAAGAAAGAGGAGGTTTTGCCCTGCCAGATCTGAAACTGTATTACGAGGCCTCATGTCTTTGCTGGACGAAAGAGTGGATCAAATTGAAGAATAACGAACTGTTGGATTTGGAGGGATTCAACAACAGATTTGGGTGGCATGCTTATTTATGGCATGAAAAAAAGAGAGTCCATAAGGGCTTTGAGAACCACATATTCCGAGGTCCCTTAATTGAGGTCTGGGATAGATATAAAAATCTATTAGAACTTAGAACACCACGCTGGTTCTCACCCTTAGAAGCAAAGAGTATAAAGAGATTAAATATGGGAAGTAAATGGATAACATATGACCAACTGTTATATAAAGAAGGGGAAAAGTGGAAAATAAAACCGTATGAGCAGGTGAAGGAATATGTTTATGACTGGATGCACTATTTCCAAATGAATGAGGTGTTTAAGAAAGACAGTAAAGAACGAGGTTTCATGGATAAAGAATCGTTATTTCAAAGCGAGATTATAGGTAATGATACGAAAAATTTATCAAAAATGTATAAACTGTTATTGGATTGGAATCTGGTAGATGAAGAAGTTAAGTCGGTAATGATTAGTTGGGCAAAGGATGTGGGCCACAATATACAATTTGAGGAATGGGAAAAATTATGGAAGGAGGGCTTAAAATTCACGGCATGTATGACGTTAAAAGAGAACACGATGAAGATGTTTTATAGATGGTATATGACACCGGTGAAATTGGCGAAGATGTATAAGACATGCAATAGATGCTGGAAGTGTAAGGATAAGGAGGGTACTTTCTATCACATGTGGTGGGGCTGTGGGAAGGTGAAAGACTTCTGGGAGAAAATATACAATGAGTTAAAGAAGATCTTAAAGTATACGTTCAGAAAGGAGCCAGAAGTCTTTTTACTAGGACTAATAGGAAAGGAAATAAAAAAGGAAGACTGCAAATTCTTTAGATATGCAATCACAGCCGCAAGAGTGGTATTGGCCCAGAGATGGAGACAACAGGAAATACCGACCATAGAGGATTGGAGAACAAAATTGTTAGAATACGCAGAGTTAGATAAATTGACAGGAAAGATTAGATACTTAAGAGACCAAAAATTCATCGGGGACTGGGAGAAATATGTAGAGTATCTGGAATGTTTAAGTAAAGGAAAGATGACGCTTAAGGGATTTAAAGAAGCACTGTAAAAAAGTAATAAGTATTGATTAAAGGGAATAGGAGGAAAAGAGATAAATAATGTCAATACAAGATTGAGGAATGCGTAATGAAAGTGATGAATACGGATGATTTACGGGACAGCTGAGGGAAGTATGAAAGAAAATGTAGTGATGAAAATGATGTGAAACTACTGTATATATATATATTATTTTTCGTTGTTGTTGTCGTTTGTCTTGTTTTATGTTTAATAATAAAAATTATATGGGAAAAAAAAAAGAAGCTCATGGAGTTTGTAATCCAGAACATCTGGATTGCACCTGAACTAAGCAAGGTGCGGAGAGCAGGGTGAGAGGGTTGCCTCTTAGGTGGACAATTTGCATGAATATTTTCTTGGCTCACAGTCAAGCATTTAACCCTTCTTTTGTGTCCAGGTCACACACTTTTCTGTCTAGTTTCCTGAATATAGTAACCGCCTGCTCTTTAGAATTAATGATGAAATCAATGTGAACATCAGATCTGCATTTCCCCCACATTCATGCCAAGCTCTTGTCACTTCCACTTCTCTCAAATGTTTTGAACGGGGAACAAATCCATTGCTGTCCAATTCTGAAACATACTCTGAATTTCTGCTTTCATTGATGTCAAAGGTTTTTTTGTGTGTGAAAAGGATAAAACTACATGGAAATTTGGGGGCAAACAGTAAAAGGAAATGAATGGCATTCATTTCTGCTCTACCAAGGGGCAGAGATTCTTTTTGGATTTGGAATACAATGGATACACAAATGGGGTGAAAGTTGAATAGCTGAATAGCTAAAAGAAAAATACAGGGTATTGCAATTATCTTATTTCCCTGTGGTTCCTGAAGCCAGAGCTGCAGCTTTGTCTGGTACACAACACTTTTTGGACTTAGCCTATATCAAGATTTTGATTAACAGGTGTTGTTAGGACTTATATATTCTTGGGGTTACATGGATCACAATTGGTATTTGGGTGATACATTCACAATGTTTATGCATTTTTGCTTGAGTAGAGGACCACTTAGTAGATGGCAAGCAGCCAACAAGCTCTAAGACCAGCAAATATTCCATGTACTAGGTGCTCCCTCATGGGACCCTGATAAGAGCTTACCTAAAGATTAAAATCCTCATGCTTTGCCATCTCAGCATATAAATTGCTGTGAGAAACTAATATTTTGTTGAATCACAAGAGGGAAACAGAATTAACCACTTAAAGGCCCCAGGCGCCACAGGATCTCTAGGCATGAAATGAGCTGTTGTTGTAAGCCATCTAAACTCCTTGAAATAATAACCGTCTTCCACGATATCCTGTACAATTTCCAAATTAATTATTTTAAGCCTTGATTTTTCTTTTTATATAAAGGCAGTGCCAATATTTTTCTGTATTACCAACTCCAGTGCATACTTGCAGCTTTAATCTCTGCTAGTGTAGGCTAGCAAATATTGAATTGTGATATGATGACAGCATATTATTGCACCTAACCCTGCTCCTCAGAGCTGTAAGTGCAATAGATATCACTTACACCTTTGCGCAAGTGATAGAAATGTGATATACCACTAGTACTTTCTTATATGACAAGATATACTCTAGTATTACCCAGGGGACAGAAAGCTTAGTTTCAAGCTACACTTCTTTCCCACATTCTGCTTCTTAATCAAAGAACTTATGGGTTATTTTATATAGCTATATAAATATAATTTTGTTCCTATTTTCATTATGCCTCTTGCTGTGGAATTGTTTAATGTTGTGGCTGGGAGAATGAGGAAGTTCCCTCTGTTCAAATATCCCATAAATCAGAGGTAGGGGACCTTTCTCTCTTTTTTGGCTCAGGGCTGTATTTCCTTGTGGGAAAGCAAGTGTGGCCAGTGGCGAAAGTGTGCAGAGCAATGCACAGCAGGCTACATTCCAATCACACAAAAGTCAGAGTTGCACACACACACACACACACACACACACACACCCCATGAAGTTCAAGGACAAATTGCAGCCAGGTAAAAATACACATTTGTACAGTTAGGCTAGTTTCTACATACATGGACATGCCCCTCTGTATCCTTCATCCAGACAAGAAAGAGAGCCAATGTGCTGTGGTGGTTAGAGTGTCAGACAAGGACCTGGAAGAACAGAGTTCAAATCCCCACTCAGCCATGAAGCTCTTTGGGTGACCTTGGGTCTGTCGCTCACTCTCAGCATATCCAACTCACAGGGTTGTTGTGGGGGTTAAATATGGAACAGGGAAACCATATACACCACCTTCAACTCCTTGGAGAAAAGCTGGGACATAAATGCAATAAATAAATAAAATAAAATAGAAAACTAACACTATGCACAGTTTGTAACAAAGCATGTACAGTGGGACCTCGGGTTAAGTACTTAATTCATTCCGGAGGTCCGTTCTTAACCTGAAGCACCACTTTGGCTAATGGGGCCTCCCGCTGCTGGAGCACGATTTCTGTTCTCATCCTGAAGCAAAGTTCTTAACCTGAAGCACTATTTCTGGGTTAGTGGAGTCTGTAACCTGAAGCGTCTGTAACCTGAAGCGTATGTAACCCGAGGTACCACTGTATATGAAAGAAAGCACCATTTCATGTCTAGCTGTGGTCATGCACACACAAGCACACAGTGGACCATGCAAACGTTAGAGGAAGGTGTTCCATTCCAAGTCAAACCAGTGGTCAATCTAGTTCAAGACTGGTAGTAGCCTTTCAGGGTTTCAGGCAGCAGTTTTGCCCAACCCTACCTGGAGACACCAGGAATTGAACATGGGGCCTTCCTCACGCAGAGCACTGTTTTATTACTGATCCATCCTAGCTATGGGTTGATTAGGGACAGGGCCACGTGCATACCTGAGGCCTCCATTCATTTTTGTAGAAGTTGTGAAATGGTTGGTTAGGTTAATTTCAGTTGTGTGCTCCTTCGGAAACAAATTAAGTGCAAGGTTGTTGGTGTTGATGTAGTATCTGGGCAGCACAGCACAAAGCACACCTCTTCTACTGTATGCAACGTGGCTGGTTCTTTGTTTGTTTGTTTTCCTCTAAGGGAAAAAAAAGGCAGCAGAAGAATTCACATTGTTAAAGTTAATCGCTGGATTAAATTGCCATTTGTCAATAGCAGTATAATTTGTATTATAAATTACAGCTGTGTAGCTCTCAAGCACATTTTATCAATACATTTCAGATGATTTAATAACAATATTTCTACAAAATAAGCAACACAACTTCCCCCTTCTCCTCTTTGGGGCTCATTTTAAAATGAACCCATTCTGATGGCTTTCATCAGCATGCTAGCCAGCTCTGCAAAATTCCTAGTAAATAAATTATCACCAGGAGTCTCAAAATCCATTACCATAAAAAAAGCCATTTTTTCCTCCCTAATCGATTGCCTGCTGTGCAGCTGCTAATGGGACTGTACACACATGTTGCACAGAGAGAATTCATTTGCAGGTTCCTCTTAGTTTTGTTCCTTCTTTTCCTTTCCCTTTTTTTCTTTTGCTGAGAGTTCCTCACTAAAACTCACAAATTAGTTGGTGCATGAAATAAGCATTTTGGTCTTATAGCTGTGAATGCAGAGGGGTGGGGGGAGAATTTTCCACCCTGATTTATAGATGGAACAGAAGAAGCAGTTGGAAGGCTGGTAAATGCCACATTCAGACATAGCCCAGGCATCTGTCTAAAGCCAATAGATCTCATTACTGACCACAACAGTCCCATACTTCCTGAGACAGGGTTCTCTAACCCCCAGAAAGCTTTGCCAATGCTCCTCACAAATTCCAAATTACATCTTGTATGTTACAAGGCAAGAAGGCTAGGCTGTGACCTTTTTTCTATCATGCTAGCTATCATATTCTCATGGATTTTGGGGTGGCTTTTTCAGGGCGTGGGCATTAACACATGCAGTCAGGAAAGGACCATAGCTCACTGGTAGAGCATCTGCTTTGCATGATGGAGGTCTCAGGTTCAATCCCCAGCATCTCCAGATAGGGCTAGAAGAAAACCAATCATATGAAGTGCCCAGTGGTCCATCTAATCCAACATCCTTCTCACAGTAGGTGACCAGATGCTCAAGGGAGATAATACTGAGCTGGATGGGCCAATGATCTGGCTCACCATACGTCCTATGTAACTCAGCTCTTAAGTTGTTTCTTAATACTTCAGCAGTCCCAGGATAAAGTGGACAGGATCAATACTGGATTTGGTCAACAAAGTCCTAGAATGATAATCAGCTGGGTGGCACTGAACAACCAGCCTCAATTCACAGATTTGTAGTGATAGTGGACACTTTGTTTACCAGCATGTTGTTGGCAATTGTCTGTCTCAAGAGACTATGGAAAGTCATGGGTAAAGTCAAACTACTGGAGTTACAGCACCTGCTGTGGCTGTAGAGACCAACATGGGAGAGACATGTTTTATTTCAGGTGGGGTAGATGAAGGTGACCATTTTTACTGCTGCAGATGCACCAGCATGTACTATAGAAATTATAAATGGCAACCTTTATTTTCAGAGTTCTATAAACATACACTGCCCTCTCTCTCTCTCTTTTTCTCTTTTAGGTAAGTGTCTGTCTTGTTTATATAAAACTGGTGAAAGAAGAGCTTCAGCTATCTACAATAATGCTTTAGGATCCATATCTACCCAACCTTTCATGTTAAATGTTATCATGATGATGAACACATGAGAAAAATGAGCTTGTGGTGAGTTTGTGTGCTCCATTTTTCCTTTGATATTCTCAGAGGTGTTGACAATATGAAAATATTTGCTTTTTAAATATCCATCCCTCCCTGATCCCAAGACTGAGGCTGCTTAGAAGACTGACCCAAGATTTGCAAATAGCAATGTTTTTAAACAAATGGACTGCATGCAGAAAGAGGTGTTCAAGTTACCCAGGTGTATAACTATGCCACCTCAGTAACTGAATATTTGAAGCTGGTCTTTAGACCAATGTTTCAGTCCTTTTCTCAAACACTGTCACAGAATAGTGGCCAATTATATATTTTCTGTTTTGTAAAAGGTTCCTGCTAAAGTTTAAACAAAAGTTGGCAATGACTATCCTACATCATTTAGCAACATCGAAAACAAAACTAAACAAATGTCACATGCACTTAAATATATGCATTTCTCTTTAGTCTCCTAAGAAATCATATTTGTGCAGAACCTGGTATGAATGTTCACAAGGATGATGCCAGTGTTTACAAAGATGAACAAGGATCTTCAACATGGAAATGTCTTATGGCAGGGGTGGGCAGAAGGTAGATCTAGATCAACTGGCTAATTTCAGAAGACTGGCAAGAATTTCTGGCTCTCTGTTGTTTAACAGTAGCAGGAACAAAATGAAGCCAACCACCACTCTAAATTATATATTTTAGTAATGGTAAGTTAAAGAAGCTTTTTGTGTGGAAGACGGTGGCCTTCTTTCCATTCTTGTGCTCACAGATACTCAGGGTTCTTTCATTCTAAATGTATGTGGCTTTTTGCACTAAGCTCCATTTGGAGTTCTTGTAAAAAGAAAAGAAAAAGTAGATCCTGCAAGCCTGAAGTCTGCCCACCTTTGTCTTATAGGGGCCTTTCTATATGGAACTGGGAAGAATTGTATTTGAAGGCTGCAATTTTAAACCCATTTGTCAGAGCTCAATATGACTTAACTTTGAACAGTCTGTAACAGTGCAGTCCTAAATTTAGTCTCATTAAATTTAATAGGCTTTAGCCTTTAGAACTGCTGCCTAAATCACCATCACCAAGAAATTCATTAATTCCACTGCCAGGCAATCCTAACCCCTGATCTGTACAACTGGGGGAAATTAGGATGAGATGGAAGTGTCCCACTAAGACTGGAGGTGTTCAAGCCAGCCGTTGCCACTATATTGGGTGTTACAAAGGTGTTGGTGAAAAAAGCCCTGGTGATGGTTCTGTTGGATCCCAAGCTGGGCCATTTCCTGGACTGCACCAGTCTGGAACTGGGGCAGCAAAAAAAGGGAAAGAAATCCACCAACTTCCACTGTGCATGGCATGGCTTCAGATGTGGTACTGGATCCACCACTCAGTTCTTCTCCTTTACTCCCAGGTGGGGCTTTAGTTTCTTTCTTTCTGATTTTAATTGTTTATTTGCTGGCTTTTTTGCCATCAATGGGAAACTTTCTCTTGCTTGAGTGAAGCATTCACAAAAATGAGTTAACTCAGGTCTGGGGAACCTGCAGTCTTACAGATGTTGTTTGAAACCAAGTCCCATCTGTCCTTGACCATTGTTAGTGGTTCAGGATGATGGGAGTTGGAGTCAAACAACATCTAGAGTGCCAGAGGTTCTCGGTCCATGAGTTAGCTGGACTCAGTTCTCAGCATTGCTGAGAAACTAAAGTCCTTGAAGGTACATCATCATATTGAGTAATAGGCCCTGTGCTGGACTTAAGAAATTCACCTACAGTCAGTCTGCAAATATCTTTTGGTGGGAAATATGGCAGAGAAGATTTGATCTCATTATCAATAATAATTTGCCTTATTATGATGACATTGGTACTATTAAAGGGACACTGGTAACATAAATCATGAGTGTTTTTAAATGAGTTTTGTATTGTAGTTATTAATTTGAGTTTAAAACAAATCATTTTTTACTAATCTCATTATTCCCTTGTAAGAAACATATTTTACTCACCTTGAGGAGTATGGTGAGTTGTGTCGCTGTGATTTTTGAACCAAGATTGTTGTTTTGCCTATGAAGCATTTGCCCTTCCATTGTTTGCGTGCAATTAGATTGCTTGTGTGTGATTAGATTATTATTATTCCTGCTACAAGACCATTTGAACAGAAAGTCCTCAGTGCAGGCTCTTTAGATAGTCAGAACACCTAAGCTATCAGTCCTAATTTAAAGCAACAACAACAAGACAAAACTATTTTATCTCCAGGGGAAATCCAACTACAAACTGTCCTGCCTCAGCAGATTGTGGAACCTCAGTCTCTGCTAAACTAGTAACTCGGTGTCTGGGGGAAGCTTATAAATAAAGCCACCTGTTCTTTCTCTCTCATCTCACCACCACAGGAGATAGCACAGTTCATCTGCTTCCTGTTGCTTTCACTAGGGAACTTTATCTGCTCTTGTGAATCTGCATTTAAGAGGACTCAGTCCTTGGTTAATAAAGTGGCTGATGGAGAAATCCTGGAGTCATAAATGCCATATTGGAGAAAGTGTCATACTGTCAGCTGCCATCAGCCCAACTCCTTCACTCCAGGGCTCCAAAGCAGAACAATGTTTCCTTTTGGCACCCTTTTATTTTATTTCAGATTATTGCTTATTTCAAAACATGGAGCTCACAGCTTGTTGTCCCCTGAAGTGCAGAGGCTACCAAAGAGAGTCGGCTTGGCAAGTGATGCTCATTTGGGAAGGTGGCTAGTGGCGACTGACTCTGGTGCCATGTCTGTTGATTTCAGCCACTGGGTAATGATCATAACCTTCACAGCATGTTTGAACAAGAAAGTGATGGTGAAACTGCTGCTGTTGTTGTTGTGGGGTGTATTGAATAGGTGGGTTGGGGCTCTGAGGTAAATAGGTGAGCAACAATCCCAATAAATTAATCCCTGCAGGTATATTGGGCAGCATATCTTTTCCATAAGAGGCAACAAGGGAGTATGCATCACTTCTTAACACAGCTGTGTGTTTTATTATTCAGATGCATTGTAGTAACATAGCTATAAAGGTCATTATGGAAGATGAATATGAGAGCATCCGGCTAATTCACATGAATGACTGTGACACCCATTGAGAATTTTGTGAACTAGAGAGTATAGAAAAAGGAGCCAGGATCATGAATCACAAAGGGCTCTTTATTTATTTATTGTGACAATTCCAATTTCGTTAATTGTTTATATAACCTCAGTGTTTTATGGAATATTTTATTTTTAAAACACTATCTAGCCCAAGTATGCTGAGCCTGTTTTCAGAGAGTCAAAAGTGACTGCACAAAAAAAGTTGGGGAGACTAATGACACTTTTGTAACCATCACGGCTATCAAACAAAGCAGCTGAATACCAGTACTGACCATACATATTTTCCTTGTGTGAGTGAGTGAGTGAGTGAGTGAGGAAGGAAGGAAGGAAGGAAGGAAGTGTTTATATAAAAGAGTGTGTGACAGAAGACTGAATCACATGACCTTTGAGGTGAAAGAAACAGGATGAGGTGATTTTCCCTTTCATTATTGTATGGAAAAGAAAACTTGCAAAACCAACCCCAACATAGTCAAATGGTGGATTCACAAACCAAATCACATGTCAATGTTGTATGAATGCCAATACAGGAGTGTGTGAGGGAGGGAAAGGAAGAGAGAGGAGAGAGTGTGTGTGTATACTTGAGAGAGTGGGGGATGTGGAATAAAGAAACGTGTTGCATTTGAATCAGGAAGATTTTAGCTTTTAATACTAAAACTTATCCTCTCTGAATGATCATGCTGGTAAATGTCATGGCAAACAGCTGGCCGATAGGTGATGTGCTCAGTGATATTGGCAGCACGGGGAAGCCAGCGCTGATGGCCAATAAATCTGCTCTGGCTTAATGATGAGTCAGAAGAAAAATGTTATTAATACTGAAAGTGCAAGCAGAATGTCTGCCTGCTGTGATTAGTTACACATCATGTGGGGCAGTGAATTTCAGCTGCTAGTCAATGCAGGCTGTTACATCTTCCAATGTTCTCATTCTTCACGCTTAATTTTTACTGCATTTTTCCATTAATGGAGACAAATAATCTGTGTCTTGAGGAAGCTTTCCAGCATTTTCCCAGTAAATCAACGCTTCTCTTTGTGCAAGCTGTGGACAGAGACCTGAGCAAACAGGGGTGTACAAAGTCCCCTAAGTCCTCCTACCCAGCCTTTTCCATGAATACAATGAGTGCAGGGTACAAAAGGACAGAATAGCTACATATGGAATCACAGTTGCAGGCGGTGTCCCAACCTACCGTATGTGCCTTCATTACAACATCGGTAGAGAACCCCCATGCATACAGTTAGGTGTACAGACTTCCTACAGATATTCTGATGAATGTGTCTCTCCCACACACATACACATGTGGTACCTTGCCTAGCAAATGCCTGAAAGGGGCTTTGATTCCTCAGATGTTTTGCTGTAAGATGCCATACAGGGATATGTTGGACCTGCCCTAAGAAAGTTGGTTATCTTTCTGGAACTTCCTTTGATTCCACTAAGTTCTGCCATGAGAACATCAGAATGACCCTGCCAATCCAGCCCTGCCAATCCATTGTTCTGTTTCCCATAGCAACCAGGTGCCTATGACAAGCCCATGAGCACCATAGCCCTCTCCTGCAGGCGCTCCCCAGCAACTAAAATTTAGAATGGGGTTGTCTCTCATGCTGGAAGTAGGGTACAAACCTCACTACTAGCAGCCATTTTATCTTCCATGAATTTGTCTACTTTTTGGAAGAACGTCTTGTGGTAGAGAATTCCACAATTTAATTATGCACTACGCAAAGAAGTACTCCCTCTGGTCTTTTCTGAAAATGTGGCACTCAGGCTCATTGGATGACCCCAGGTTTCAGAAATATGAGAGAGGTGGGGGGGGGACTTCTCCATGTCTGTCCACTTTCTTCACACCATGCATAATTCTATACAACTCTATCAACTCCCCACTTCCTTTTTTTTGGTGTGTGTGTGTAAACGAAAAAGCTCCAAGCATTGTGACCCTCCCCAGGAGGACTGTTGCTCCAGCTTTATTGTCATTTTGATTGCCGTTTTCTGTATTCTGATTAGTGCATCCTTCTCATAATGAAGGAATGCTGCAACAGCAGTGTATATATTGAGAAGGGGGGGGGGAGAGAGAGACCAGCCTCAGAAACCTCATTGGAATAGTAAGGATGCCCCACTGTCATGTTAATTTGATTCCACTTGAAATACATTCGTATAAATTATTTCCCCCCAAATTTTCTGTGAATGTGATGTTTAGACCTGATCCTCAGTGAAAGAGAAGAGTTTCATTTCTGATCAAATGCCTCTAGCTTAGTAGCAGCTGCAGATAAATGGGTGTTTACATGTTGTGTCTACAATTTAAGCTGTAAGCTTAGACATCTCAGTACCTAAAGCAGATCCATGCCTTAGGAATATGTTATTGACACATCCGCTTAGCTTTATAGTTTCAAATGCTGAGCATCTGAGAGTCTAGGAGAGGGAGAGAGGTTTGTTGAAGAGACTCAGAGAGGCTATTGTTTTGATCTCATACTGGTTTTACAGTGGCATCTTGGTGGTCAAAACTGGACATAGGGTAGAATAATTGTTATTCCCATTTCTATTGTACTTCTTACATACTGGGACACTCTTTGTAGTCATTCTGGTATTTATCCTCACAATTACTTTGTAAAGTAGGCAGGGCCGTCTTACCCATAGGTGCTAGGGGTGTGGGGCACCCGGGTGCTGGGCTCTCAGGGGTGCCAGGCCGAGAGTCCAGGGCCGAGATTTGGAGTCCAGGGATTGGGAAGAGCCGACAGCCGCTGCTGAGTGGAGCAGAGTCTGTTGGAGCGCCACAGCTCTTCTGCTATGGGCAAGCAACATGCTGAGGCAGCCAGCTGGCTCTGCCCTCCTGCGCGCCTGGGATTGGTGGGCCATCGAGAGGCCCGCCAGCGCATGCTTCTCACATGAGGCACCTGGCTTTGCTCACTTGCTACTGCCCTGTTGCTGCTGAGGCAGCGTGCTAGGCCAGCTCTGCCGGGTCAGCTCTGCCATGTGCACCTCGCGCTGGCCCACCCTAAAAAAAGGTCAACAACTTTGGGGTCCCCCCCTAGAAAAAGGTCAACAAATCTGGGCAACCGGGGGGCGTCAGGCGGATCTTTGCACCCCAGTGCCGCATATGCTTAAGACAGTCCTGAAAATAGGTTATATTCAGATCCCTTTTATAGAAGGGGAACAGAGTGGATCAAATCTGATGGGGATTCTATAACCTCAAGCCTTATGCATATCTTGGAGTCAGCAGCTTTGGTGATTTCAGCTCTCTTTCTCCACTTTGGAGACTTTGAGCTCCCATTTTGCCAGGCTAAGAAAAGCTGCCTTCTCCCCCACACAAGGGGAATTTGGTTACGTCCAGACTAGGACCGAGGATGGTGCAACATGGCAGATCCCCAGTACCCTTCCAGAAGATTTTCCACTCCAGATGCCACACAAAATACCAGCCCAATTGTAGGCTGAGGTGGAATTCAGCAGATTCCCTGGTATTAATAGAAATATTAAAACTGTGCCAAGCACTTCTAGTTTCTGGCCAATCACACTGAAAATAATAATAATTTATTATTTATACCCAGCCCATCTGGTTGGGTTTCCCCAGCCACTCTGGGCAGCTTTCAAGAGAACATTAAAAACAGAATATAACATAAGAAACTTCCCTAAACAGGGCTGCCTTCGGATGTCTTCTAAAAGTCAGATAGTTGTTTATTTCCTTGACATCTGATGGGAAGGTGTTCCACAGGCCTTCTGCCTGGTTCCCTGTAACCTCACTTCTCACAGTGAGATAACTGCCAGAAGGCCCTTTGCACTGGACCTCAGTGTCCGGGCTGAACGATGGGGTGGAGATGCTCCTTCAGGTATACTGGGCCAAGGCCATTTAGGACTTTAAAAGTCAGCACCCACACTTTGAATTGTGCTCGGAAACATACTGGGAGCCAATGCAGGTCTCTCAGGACCAGTGTTATATGGTCTCGGCGGCCACTCCCAGTCACCAGTCTAGCTGCCGCATTCTGAATTAGTTGTAGTTTCCAGGTCACCTTCAAAGGTAGCCCCACGTAGAGCGCATTGTAGTAGTCCAAGCAAGAGATAACTAGAGCATACCCCCCCAAACAGTACTTCTGTCTTCAACCTCAATCTGTTAGCTGTCATCCATCCTCCAACCACTTCCAGACACACAGGACCTTCACCGCCCTCACTGGTTCTGATTTAAAAGAGAGGTAGAGCATCGCATACTGATGAACACACAGCCCATGTAGATGTTAAAAAGCATGGGGGAGAGGACAGAACCCTGAGGCACCCCACAAGTGAGAGCCCAGTCATCCCCCAACATGCAGCCCACTCATCCCCCAACACCACTTTCTGGACACAGCCCAGGAGGAAGGAGCGGAACCACTGTGTAACAGTGCCCCCAGATACCAGCTCCTCAAGACGGTCCAGAAGGATGTTATGGCTGAGTTGATGGCTTGATAGCTGGAACCTCAGCACTGAAAATACACCAGTGTTACAGATGATTTCCATGTTCAAGTATTTATAACTTTCTGATGCAAGTGAAACCAAAATCAGATCCCTTAAGGAATCTCTTACTCATTTCTTTTCCATTAAATATTTACTTAGACTTGCAGGTTAATATCATATTTTGAAGTCTGAGCAATAAGAAGAGCTTAAGGAATAATTTTATTGATAAATATTGCCTTCTCATATGGATCCAAGCTGTTCTCTGCTGGTGTGTGCCATGATGAAATCTGCTTTGGGCTGCTCTCTGTGTATGCGCGCGCACACACACACACACACACACACACACACACACATGCTTGCATGCTTGGAAGATCTGGAGTAAAGCAATTTTATGCCATATAATAGGTTTGACACTTTACCCATCACCAGTACTATTTTTCTAGAAAAAGAGGTGCCAGAACTCACCATGAACGCCTCCCTTGTTCTCTTATAATGGCAATGGCGCCCACCTGAGAGGTACTGGAACTGAGTTCCAGTGAATTCCAGCTGGGGAAAAAAACCCTGGTTACAATCATGCAAACAGTTGCTGTCCAGGATTTTTTACCATTGCATTTAGGCAAGTTATTTGGTAGGTTAATATTGCATTCGAAGCCAGCATGGGTTTTGAGACAGTACTTTTTTCTGTGTGTTCTTTTGTTTCCTAACTACCTCAGATTTAATCCATTGGGAATCATTTCTCCAGCTTGAGTCATGCTATCAAGATGCTTCTTCCTAGGCAATCACAGACACCTTCCACCTACCAGGTGAAACAAGAGGAGGGGAAATGCTTTTAAAACACAGCTGTTGAACATCAAGCTTGCAATTTTGGTGTAGTGTACTAGAAACAAGGAAGAAAATATTCTAACTGACCCCCTGCTATTAACCAGATGGGAATGGTGGGAAAGTGGGCATGTTTTTGGTATTTCCAGCAAATTATAGCATCATTTCAACAGGCAGTCTGGGTCTGTTCATTGTGATCCAGTGCTGATGACACCAGCAGGTGCTGAAATAGGCATTTAAAAATATTTTCAAAGCTTTCTCTAAAAACTAAATGAAATTATTATCACATTTATAAGAAGAAAAGTTGGGTTATTAAAAGTAATCAAATGCTCTTATCAAATGGTAATAGCAGTATTCAAGACATATTCAGTAACGAACCTGATTATTGATTCAGTGGATGCCTTATGCATACATTATTTGGATATCAGCCTAATCTAGGGTTTATTTATATTTATTTCTTCCTTTGGAAGATTTATAGTCCACCCTTCAGTTCCAACTTTCCCGTCCCTTCCAATGGGACAATTATGTATAAATGGGATCATTTCAGGTGCAGAACTTGTTCATTTAATGGTAGCCTTCATAGATTGTGGCCACACTTTTTATTTTTATATGTATATATATATATATATATATATATATATATATGCAGGTTTTGGTGTCCTCGGGTGTCTTCCCGTGTAAAAGTTGGGGTGTCTAGGCGACGTTTCGACGAGGTCTCACTCGTCATCTTCAGGCTGGTGCTTTCGGCTTCTTGTTACTGGAACAGAGCAGGATCTCAGTGTTTGAGTTCCTATAAATACTGTAGAGGGGGTGTGGTGTATAGCCTCCAATGTTCTGGGCAGAGAGGAAGTTCCCAGGCTAGTGTGCCTTTTCTTCTTTTGTTCCTTAATTACTTGAGAGATATCTTGAGTGATTTCTTGAGTGATATCCTGAGTACCACTTAGGTGGGTCATTAGGTGTGGATTAGTTGTTAAAGTCTTTGTGTCTTGACCTCTTGAACTTTGTGAAGAGTTTTCCTGAGAAGATGGCTGTACTGTACTTAGTTGTGCTCTGGCTTGGCTTCGTGTATAGGGGCGAGCTGTGGTTTTGTGGCTTGTGTCAGCCAGATCTGTGTAGGGATTGCAGGGGGGTGCAGCATCCGGAGGTGCCACCATGGATTGGCTACTGGATGGTGTCTGTAATTCATCTGTGGAGAGGGTCTGGGTTTGGGTCTGGTGTGGTTGATTGGTGTTGGCGTTCTGTGTGCCTCTGGATCTGGTGTCAGTTTTTGTGGGGAGGGCTAATTTCCAGATGTCTGGCAAGCGGGATGTGTCGTCACGCTTGTTCATGTTGTGAGGGTGTTTCTCTATCTCGATGGCTTCCATGATTATTCTCTTGTGGTGATGTTCCGTGTTAAAGAGCAATTTGGAATCTGCAAAATTAATTTCGTGTCCTGTTTCTTTCATGTGTTGGAAAAGAGAGGAAGTTTTTTCTTCTTTTTTGACGGCATTCTTGTGTTCTGCGATACGTGCATTTATTCGTCTGTTTGTTTGTCCAATGTACGTGGCTGGGCAGACTTTGCAGGGTATTTCATAGATCCCTTGGTTTTCCAACTGGATTTTATCCTTGGGGTTTCTGAGGATATTGGCTATTTTTTGGTTGGTGCAAAAGGCTGTTTTGATATTGTGTTTATGGAGGATTTTGCTAATTTTATCTGTAGTGCCCTTGATATAAGGAAGGAGGGCCATGCCATTGTTTTCTTCTGTGTCTTGGTTTTTGGGGGGTGTTTCCTTTTGGATTAGCTTCGTAATCCTGTTTTGCTGGTATCCATTGGCAATTAACACGTTTGAGAGATTCTGTAACTCAGTTGTCAAGTGGTCTTTGTCAGCCAGGCGTTTGGTTCTGGAGATGAGAGTCTTGGCTACGGAGTTTATTTGTGCAGGGTGGTGGTGTGATTGTGCATGTAAGTAGCGGTTGGTGTGTGTTTTTTTCCGGTAGATAGTGTGTCCTAGGGAGCCATCAGGTTTTTTGTAGATTAGGACGTCAAGGAAGGGAAGTTGGTTGTTGGCTTCTATTTCCATAGTGAATTGTATTTTGGGGTGTAAGTTGTTGAGATGTGTGAGGAAGCTATCCAGTTTTTCTTTCCCGTGTGGCCAAATTACAAAGGTGTCGTCAACATATCTGAGCCAAAGTTTGGGTTTGTGTTCTGACTTGTCTAAAGCATTGGTTTCAAAGTGTTCCATGTACAGGTTTGCGATGACCGGTGAGAGGGGTGATCCCATAGGTGCTCCTTCTATCTGTTTGTATCTTTGTCCATTGTGGATGAAGAAATACAATCCCCCCGAATACATCTTGGACCTGACCAACCACTGCCTAACCAACACGTACTTCATCCACAATGGACAAAGATACAAACAGATAGAAGGAGCACATGGGATCACCCCTCTCACCGGTCATCGCAAACCTGTACATGGAACACTTTGAAACCAATGCTTTAGACAAGTCAGAACACAAACCCAAACTTTGGCTCAGATATGTTGACGACACCTTTGTAATTTGGCCACACGGGAAAGAAAAACTGGATAGCTTCCTCACACATCTCAACAACTTACACCCCAAAATACAATTCACTATGGAAATAGAAGCCAACAACCAACTTCCCTTCCTTGACGTCCTAATCTACAAAAAACCTGATGGCTCCCTAGGACACACTATCTACCGGAAAAAAACACACACCAACCGCTACTTACATGCACAATCACACCACCACCCTGCACAAATAAACTCCGTAGCCAAGACTCTCATCTCCAGAACCAAACGCCTGGCTGACAAAGACCACTTGACAACTGAGTTACAGAATCTCTCAAACGTGTTAATTGCCAATGGATACCAGCAAAACAGGATTACGAAGCTAATCCAAAAGGAAACACCCCCCAAAAACCAAGACACAGAAGAAAACAATGGCATGGCCCTCCTTCCTTATATCAAGGGCACTACAGATAAAATTAGCAAAATCCTCCATAAACACAATATCAAAACAGCCTTTTGCACCAACCAAAAAATAGCCAATATCCTCAGAAACCCCAAGGATAAAATCCAGTTGGAAAACCAAGGGATCTATGAAATACCCTGCAAAGTCTGCCCAGCCACGTACATTGGACAAACAAACAGACGAATAAATGCACGTATCGCAGAACACAAGAATGCCGTCAAAAAAGAAGAAAAAACTTCCTCTCTTTTCCAACACATGAAAGAAACAGGACACGAAATTAATTTTGCAGATTCCAAATTGCTCTTTAACACGGAACATCACCACAAGAGAATAATCATGGAAGCCATCGAGATAGAGAAACACCCTCACAACATGAACAAGCGTGACGACACATCCCGCTTGCCAGACATCTGGAAATTAGCCCTCCCCACAAAAACTGACACCAGATCCAGAGGCACACAGAACGCCAACACCAATCAACCACACCAGACCCAAACCCAGACCCTCTCCACAGATGAATTACAGACACCATCCAGTAGCCAATCCATGGTGGCACCTCCGGATGCTGCACCCCCCTGCAATCCCTACACAGATCTGGCTGACACAAGCCACAAAACCACAGCTCGCCCCTATACACGAAGCCAAGCCAGAGCACAACTAAGTACAGTACAGCCATCTTCTCAGGAAAACTCTTCACAAAGTTCAAGAGGTCAAGACACAAAGACTTTAACAACTAATCCACACCTAATGACCCACCTAAGTGGTACTCAGGATATCACTCAAGAAATCACTCAAGATATCTCTCAAGTAATTAAGGAACAAAAGAAGAAAAGGCACACTAGCCTGGGAACTTCCTCTCTGCCCAGAACATTGGAGGCTATACACCACACCCCCTCTACAGTATTTATAGGAACTCAAACACTGAGATCCTGCTCTGTTCCAGTAACAAGAAGCCGAAAGCACCAGCCTGAAGATGACGAGTGAGACCTCGTCGAAACGTCGCCTAGACACCCCAACTTTTACACGGGAAGACACCCGAGGACACCAAAACCTGCATTCCTGTACCCGTGAAAATCTACGAAAGCATATATATATATATATATACACACACACACACACTTATATATATATATGTGCTAGTTAACAATCTGATAGTTAAACATTATGATCAACCATAATGTCATGTTTCAATAAACCCTAATCACAAACTTCAAGGAAGTATTCTGGTATGTGCTTCAAACCAAGTTTCAGGGCAAAAAAAAGAGTGTTGCTTATGCATTGCTGCTGCTTGCATTGCTCAACACTCTTGTGCTCTCCCTCCATCCTGAATATCCTTAACTAAGTCAATCATTTACATGGACTTTAAATTTAATTTAAATGTAATGAATTTAAATTGGGGGTTGTTCTCTTTCAAGGTTGTTGAGTCCCTTCCCTGCAAGTTAACATTCATCACAGAGGATTCTGCATCCAGTTTTTATCCATTCTCTCTCAGCCCTCCCCTCACGTCTATCCTGAATATTTCCCCTTATTAAGGTGCAATAATGAAAGTGGGAGGAAAGGGGGTTACAGATTGAGGTGTATAGTGGCTGGAGCAGATGGATTGCAGAATGATGCTGAAGCAGGAAGATTACAAGAAAATCAAACAGATAAATTTTTCAGGAGGAGCCCACACCATTTTTCTTGCGTATAAGTATCCATCTTAGTAATCATTCTCTTCAGAGATCTGGAGACCCTCTAATCCCTCACCTAGTCAGTCTTTCCCCCTCAAATCTCCAATACTTCTGAAACAAAACAAATCAAAAATTAACCTTTCAACCATGAAACATTCCTCTGCCACGGTATGTGTGTTCCCTCTTAAATCATTTTCCTGAAAAGCGTGAAAAGATAGCAAGGCCAAATAGCACAAGGGTGATTTGCTGAGTCATCTTCAAGGACTTGAGAGCAACCTCTTATAGTATGTGCTGATCTTTTGCTACGGTCACATATTTACACGCAAAGCAAATTCTGTCTAAAGCACCCCACACAACCATACACAGGGACATGTATGTATAGCATGTGCAGCTGTACACGCAATCTGCACCACCTATTTTTTGTGGAGTTTAGTCTATGGCCACTTTTCAATTTACCACATGTGCAGGCATTCACACAAACAACTGAACATGTGTACAGACTCCTTGTCCACAGGTGCAGCTGAATGTGTGAACAATCTCATCCCCATCTATCAATGACATAGAGAAGGGCTTCTCCACTAGATCTGAGGCAGTCTGTATCTGTATTGGACTTGAATCACATTGGGGTCTTTTATGGGAAGCAATTCATAAATATACTAAATAAATGCATAAATTTGGAGCATCAAAATCTAAGGAGAAATTCATACTGAGATCATTTTGTAAGCTCTCCGATCCTTTTTAAAGGACAGAAGCCCAGGTCTCTTAATGAACTGGTAAGTCTATGGAAAGTTGATGTTAATAAAAGCAATAAGCTATTGCAATAAAGCAGCAATATACTAACAGAGAAGAAGAATCATTCCCATACAATAGGACTACAGAAATCATACTTGGGAGTTATTGCAGGTTTTTTAAGCTACTATAGCACTCTAATAGTAGCATAATTTTAACTCAAAGATTGCAGAAGTAAGTTTAATAGTTGTTCAGGTCTATAAATGTCACACAGTTTTACACCACTATGTCTGATTTACTACTGAACTACAGCTTGGATTAACACAGTGATGAAATGACGCCTCTATAAGTTTACTACATTTCTTCTATTTTAGGATATAATTTATAGGTATCCCCCAACAGAATGTGAATCCCAGAGAAATCAACTGCTCTAGAGCTCTTGAAACAGCTCTAACATTACTTCAAGAGATCATTTAAATTGTGTTCATCTTGAACGACAACTGTTCTTAGTCCCACTGAGCAAGAGCTTCTCACTCATTATTCACTTTTACATACCAGTCATGTTATTGTCATCAGGTTTTTAAGCATGAGCCTCATGCAGTAGGTTTCTCTCTTTATTTTCTCACCTAGCTTGCTGGCTAGTTGCTCTTCTCAAATTTACATCACAGCCTTGGTCACGCTCAGTCTTAGTCATTGTTGGGCACGGGTGGGGAACCTTTGGTCTTCCAGATGTTGTTGCAATACAGCCCTCATCTGTCCCTGCTAGAATGGTCAACGATGATGAGAGCTGCAGTCCATCAACATCTGGAGAACCAAAAGTTTCCTGTCCCTGCTGTAAGGGCTGGAAGGCCAAGCTAGATGGGATATTTGTTATCTCATCAGTTGGAGGCACTGTGTCCTTTACTAAGGAATGCTTTATAGACGCTTCCATATTTTCATCAGTACTTGCGGTTGTTGGTTTGTTTTTCTAACATTATGTGTTGGACACATCTGGCAGATAGATCAGACAAATCTGTGTTATACATAGATAGGAGGAGTCTGGGGAAGAATATTTCTGTAGCACTGAATCCCAAGCGAGCGACAACTTGCCGCAGATGAGTCCCATCTTGGTAACAAAGTAAAAGAAAACATGGTGCTTGGGACAGCTTTCATTTGTTACACTTGAAAGGAGAATGAAAAGAGGTTTGGCAGAGCAGAATATCTGTAGGCATTTAAAGCATAATAAAGTACTTCAATCAGCATAGACACAGCTAAATGAGTGAACCAGGGAAGGGCTGTGGAATGTTGTTCTAATCTGAACCTGGGACGGAAATGGAAATGATGGAGGAAAGAATCTAGTCTGAATGCACTGAAAAACACTGTAGTGGAGAAGCTAAAATCTCACTGAAACCAACGAGATTCTGGGTAACGAAGCGCACACCTAAAGTTCCACTGGTTGGAGTTAGTCACAGCTAATGACATAGTGTAGCTAGACAAAGCTGAAACCTAGGAAGTCTAGGCATCAATAGGTGTCAAAGCCTAGTAATCATTATCTGTAGTGCAAGTAGCCACTACTACCACAGTGAGAAAAACGTGATATCTATAGGAGAGGAAATTTTAAAAAGAGAGAGAAGGTTACAGAGGAGTAAGGTTACAACTGAGATGGAAGAGCCTTGTAGGGTTGTTGTTGATTTGTGAAGGTAGGGAGCACATACTAAGACTGCATTTGATTGGAGGAACATTGTTGGAGGGCCTTGACCCCAAAATAAAAGTGGATCCAATGATATTAATATAAATTCTGTCTGTTTGGAGTGGATGAGGAAATTCAGGAATTCAGGAATTCAGGAATATGTTTCTCTGCCAGAAATATATCCTATGTTTTTTACCCTACTATCCTCCATCAGCCAATCTCAGTAAATTAAAGTATTGAAGGGGGAAGAAAATTTCTGTTGAATTTCTATAGGTCAGGTATAAAGGTTTTCTCTCTCTGTGTGTGCTTATCTTGTTTTCAGGTGGTTCCTGAATGTCCTTTTATTCTACAAATACACTCACTTGTGGTCTGCACTCTGCAGCCATGTTCATGCTTCACCTATATACAGCCCAGAGGGAGACCTCATGAGGCTTCTTCCCCTGGAACCTTTCAGAATAAGGAACCTCAAGCAGCCAGGGAGGCTTCCAGAAGGCTGGATAAACGTTTACTGGAAGGAAACTCCTACACCAGCCTTGGCTGCTGCACAGCCATAGTGTCAGCTCAAAGCCCCACAACCACGGACATTCTAAATAATCTTGTGTTCCTAGAAAATGAGGCAAGAGAATGAAAAGTTACTTCTCAGAGAGAGAGAAAAAACATTGAGAATTGAAGGAGAGATTATGCTACAGTGCTATTCAAAATGGCAGCCCCGTGTGTTGGGAAACAACTGTTTATGTTGAACAGTGATGCTACCAAGGGAAAAGTCCTGTGACTTATAAGTAAACACTTCACATTCTCCCAGAAAAACAAGGAACAACAAGACCAAAATCTGCATGGCCCCCTGTTGTAGAAAGAGAGAAGTGAGAAACCTAAAAGGGAGATGGGATGGGGGAGAGAGACTGGGAGCTGGCAAAAGCTCAAACAGTTTTATTGATGCAGCCATTGCCAGATGTTAATTGTTTTCTGTGTAGCTGTCAATTGATCTATAATTTGAGTCTAGATTCCATACATTTATAATAAATTGTGGACAAAGCTAGCTACTTAAGAAGATAATGAAGACTTAACAAAAAATTAAACACTCACATGGCATTAGTTTAATGGTGTAATCAAGATTGGGGGGAACATGTTTTCTGTTCATGTTGTAAACGTTTTGTAGCATTGCAGTTAGTGCATCATTAGATAGATTTTAAAAATTCTCTTTCCCTATGTGGCACAATTTGCCGTGGGCCATTCTCTTATAGCTTCGGAATGATGCACAGAATGATGAGAATGAAGATCAGCATCACATACTGGAAAGGTGCGTTCAGATTCTAATGAGTGAATCAGTCTCGTATGAAACTATTGATTACCACAAACCTGCAGGTAAATGAAAGGGTTGGTTATTTTGAATCAATGTGTTCAATGAAGGCCTTCCTTACTATTTGCACCCATTCTCAACGATATCATAAACCCCCTGCTTTCATTAAAATCTCAGGTTTTGCTCAATCCTCTCAAGCTTCCTTTGACCCAGAGCTACTCTGCCTACTCATCTCTTTAGTAGCTGCTATCTCCAGCTCCTGATCTCTGTGTGAAATATTGTTTTTTTTAAAAAAATATTATTATTTTTTCTTCCTTCACTACAGCCATGTGAGCTTTCCACAATATATGGCTCACTCTCCCACTTCATAAATATAATAAACTTTGCATTTCATGTTCACTGATAGTATGAGACCAGGTGTGTACACATTAGGGGTGAATCTAGAGCTGGGTTAGGCATCCTGTGGCCATCTGGATTTGTAGGACTCCAGGTCTCATCATCTCTGACCACTGGCCATGGTGGGTCAGGCTGATGGAAGAATAAGACCTGGTTCTCCAGCCCTGATCTAGAGTGGGAAAAACCAACACCAATACCCAATAATCTGCTACTATTCTAGTACAAATCATAGTGAAGGTGGAGCTGCATGTACTTTTTGTTAAATAGTGGGTAGGCATAGCGGATAACACAGCGATTTCTCCAAAGCAGCTCTTTATTTGTAAGCTGGAACAGAACTGAACAGCAAACAGCTCAGCCGGCCTGTTTTTATAGGCAGCCAGCTGTCAACATTGTAGCAACAACAACCCAGGGTTTCCCGCCTAAAGTAACTGACATGGACCTGAGTGAAAACTATATACATGATACTCCTGGTGGCCAGGGTGAGAACTTCAATGCATAACACTTTTATTATGTAGATGTCCAGGGAATTTACACCTGTGGGGTTTGGCTGAACCTGTGTTATTTTCAGTGAGTGTTCAGCCTGTGTACCTGTGCACACAAACAGCTGAGCTGCACAAATCACCCCGTGTACACTCATTCACACAAGCAGTCGTACATGTCTAGAGACAGCTCGCACTTGTGTTCACTATAGTGTGTGAACAAGTCTAATACAATTGTCATTTCAGGTAACACACTTGCAGATTCCATGCTTTATGGCTGCTTTTTAATGGGGCTCATGCTACCCATTTCCTAGCATTCATATTGGCATGGGCTAAAGTAGTAAACTGGGCCAATGCTGTAGAGAGAGCAGGCTCGCTAAAGAAAAGTGCTGCCACCACAAGGTAAACATGCCACCTGAAAGCGCCTGAGACCCAATTTGAAGCTGCCCTACATTTTCACAAATTGCAAAAACCACCTATAATCAAACTACTCGTAAGCCTGAGAAACCTCTCCAACCTGGCATTCTCTGCTCAGCAGGGTGCCTGGGCTTGGAAAGGCAAGCAGCAAACACAGCAGGCGTGGAAGGGAAACAACTCGGCAAGGACTGAATGGGCAGGTTAGGACCAAAGGGAGTCTGTGCAAGGCAGCTAGAGATGGAATAACAGAAAAAGTGCAAAGCAAAGCAGAGGCAGATCAGCACAGTTTTCTTTGGCATGTGAGAAAGAATACACAGTAAGTTCAACAACCTTTGTCCTCCTGGTCCTTGAACTGTGATCCTTGCCCATGATGGGTAGCTCAGTTGGTAAAGCACAAGACTCTTAACCTTAGGGTTGTGGGTTCAAGCCCCACGTTCGAGCCCCAAGATTCCCACACTGCAGGGAGTTGGACTAGATGGTCCTTGTGGTTCCTTCCAACTCTACACTTCTGTGATATTATTATTTCTATTCACTATGCAATAATTCTGCACCAAAATCAAAACCTTCTGTTAACACAGAAAGCTTTATTGCCATTTATTGCAATTCAGAGGTAAACAGCAGATTTTTTTCTGGGGAAAGCCCTCATATATAACATATCCCAGGAAGCACAGAGCATATTGTGGGCAGCTGACTATATTTGTGACAGCTGTACTAGCAAGGGAAGCAGCAACAGAGTGGAAAAGAAATGGCACATAAGTGGATAGGTGGCAGCTCTGACTGGCGTTGGGGAAATGTCTTGGGGTAGGCAAAAAGGCAGCAGTGGAATGAATATGTGCACCGGCGAAGGAAGGGGAGTGCAGGGGGAGTGCACTGCCCTTGGCAGTGCAATTCCGGTGAGGTGCCATCGTGGCTGCCCCCCCTGCCTGCGCTGGGCACCACGCCCCCACAGGCAGCGTGTCATGCCCCCAGGATGCATGCCACACCCCCAGAATGCATGCCCCTGCCTGCTCTCCACCCCCCGGTGCCAGATCATGAAGCTCCGCCACTGAATATGTGAGCAACAATTGGAACATGACTGACAAAAGATGTCATGAGAGAAGGTGGCTTCAGGTGCAATTGGAATGGATATAGTTGTTTAAGTCTTGTCAACCTTTTGGGATTTGAGGGCACATTTGGGAATTTGAAATACTGTTGTGGTTTCCACCAAAAAAGAGAGAGGCTGTTATAGGTCCATAGCTAGAGGGCAGGTTACCTGTCCGATAAGTTGAGTACAAGGCAGAGCTGGTGTCATCCCTCTAGAACACAAAGCCACACTTTTGAGCTCACAAGTTTCTACTACATTCTGAGCATCTGTTTCAAAGAATGAAACAAGTGTCTAAGAAACTGAATACAGACCAAAGCACCAGAACATAAAATATTTCTTGTGGACTCACATCACTCCCTTAACAGCTGAGCTAGAATGATAGACTAGAAGATGATGTTCAGTTAGGTTGTTGTGTTGTTTAGTCGTTTAGTCGTGTCCGACTCTTCGTGACCCCATGGACCAGAGCACGCCAGGCACTTCTGTCTGGTCTCTAAATCTCATGTACAACAATCGTCCAGATCTGCATTATATCTTTTAGAGAGATATCTGTACTTTTGAATGGGGAACGCAATATGAAATCAAGCCAGTTTCAGATAATAGTTTGTGTGTGGTGCTCATTGTTTAGATTTACCTTGTGTGAAAACCATATATCTATTTTTCCAGGAAAGCGTCTCTAACATGCAATGTCAGTGGTCAGGAAGGTAATAAATGGAAAAGTTTTGCACATCCCTGAACCCCATCCCATCCCCCCCAAAAGTTGATAGTGACAGGTGCTCACAGGCTCACAAACGTTTCTCTACAGCATTCTTGGAGTCATTCCTGCCCTGGGGATTATAGAACCCATTTATTCTCTCTTATGCATCTAGCTGGTACTATTTGTTCCATAGATTACATTATAATGTTTTAAAATATGCTAGCTGTTCAAGGCATTTGCCACAACAGAGAATGCACAGTTAAAACATCAATTCTGCTTATTTGTGACCCCCTTTTAGGGGGCTATGGTGTAGAGGGTCTGTCTCAACTGAAGGCTGTGAGTGCAACTGGCCTGCAGCTATGTACTCACATACGCACCTATCTTTGTTTTTCATTCCCAGAAATCCATGTTTCTTCAGCACAGACCAAGTGCTGAACTATGGCAGGGAATCTCATTGTGGGATCATTTGAAGTCCATCACCCCCACTGCACTTTCTGCAATATTGAAATGCCAACAAGGAAAGAGAGAGGAATTCCTTCTCCTGGTTTTATTTCTTCCCGCTCTCTATCTACTTTTAGTTCTCGTTCTTTGCCGAGATTGCTCAGAAGGGACTTGCTATTCCAGTGTTGCTACTGAAAGTCAAAACTGTATGAGTTTTAACAGCACCATCAGACGGGCCTTTCAGGGGCAGGACAAGGGGAGCAGCTGTTCCCAAGAAGATGCAGGAGAGATTTTGGTGCCAGCAAATATGTAATGTGAGGATACATTTTTGAAATTAATCTTCCACCTCTTTCATAGCTTCGGTTAATCTCTGTGATGAAACTCCTCACTCAAGGGCATCTTTCTCCACCCTCCCCCTTCCCAAGATCAGGCAGATATTCTCAAAGAAGCTGGAAATACATTCAGTGCATCTTAGCCCTGTGATGTGACTTTTATCCCCACTAATGAGAGAGGTCAGTATTGAGCGCCTCTCTGTGGAGTCACAGAAACAACAATCCTTTACTAGCTGGAAGCCTCCATTTTAATTTAGCTCTATACCTCCTGAACATAAGAAGAAGAAGAAAGAATTGCCTTGTGGCTTCAGATTAAAATCCAACATAATCCAGCACTCTGTCTTCAGCTAGCCAAATCCTTCTAGAAAACATGTGAAGAATGCTATCTCCTGTTGCTCCTTTGACTGAAGCATTAGGCAATCAGGGATACACTGTCTCTGAACATGGAAGTTCTATTTTTAAATGTCACAGATAATAACGGCCCTCCATTAATTTGTCTAACCCTTTTTTTAAAAAGTCTAAACGTACCTTAACCAAATCTACCATGGCAAATAATTTTGCAAGTTCATTATGGGTTTGGAAATGGTTTCTCTTGATCCTACTGCATTATCCTGCACATTTTGACAATTTATTTTATTGCATTATCCAAAGAAAGAGTAATTACTATTGACTGTCTATGCATCATTTTCAAGGTTCCTCTTTAGCTGAGTACCTGCCCACTGTCTGAGGATTCTGCTACAAGTACTTTAGAGTAAGTTTCTTTAGATCACTTGACAAACCTGATCTTACAAAGTTACACACAGTTGAGGCTCCTCCCTTGGGGAGAGAAACATCAGTACCTTATTTGGAGACACAGTACTGCCACCATCCTCAGGCCCAGAGGACAAGTCTTCTGCAGGACTTTAATCTCGCCACACTTGCAGAAGTCAAGGATTACAGACTAAATGGAAGACCCTTGAACCATCTACCCAGCTCCTCTGGGGAGGTGGGGCTCCCACACTCAAGATCTTGTCAGCCTATATAAGGCTTTGGTTGGCAATAGCTTTCCACTGAAACACTTAGGAGCAGAGTGATTCAACCCACAGGGCTCCCTTGTAGTTGTCCAAGGTACTGAAATGGGCTTCACAGGACATTGCCTGATTCTCCAGCAAGCTCTCAATGAACTAGACTCTGCATGTGATTCACTGCAATTTTCACATTTTGTCATATCAAAATCGAGAATGCACCAATGGATAGATCTTGGATATTTGCCAGGTCATGGTGAATATTACTAACTTACCAAATGCTCCAAGTTATAGGTCACATTTCTGGGCCTGTTTTCTGTACTGGACAGCAGAGACTGCCAATCTCCTGGACCCAATTATCATATATCCCAATTCAGATGGAACGTAGCTGCATTTTGAGGGTGCTTCACCCCAAGTCTCCTGAGGACAGCTCCCAGAGGCTTACTATAGGTGTTAAATAGCACGGGGAACAAGATGGAACCCTATGGGACACTGCAGGACAACTCCCATGGTGCCAAACTGTACCCTCCCATCACTACTTTTTTGGAAATGGCCCTAAGGGGTGGGAGAAGATTCACCAAAGCATGGAAGATGCTGATGATAGATGTGAAATCTGATGCTGGAAGAAGCAGACAGGCAAATGCCTGGGTTCAGATTTACAGAAGAGCATAAAAGTGAAAGGGATGGAGGAAGAAGGCTTCTCCAGTTAAAGTAGCCTTAATCACTTTCTCTTTGCTCTGATCTCATGCACAATGGGATCCACAGAATTGCACTCAAAGATCTCAAGGTACAGTCACCTTCCAAGTGTGTAGCGAGGTGTGGTTGACAGCATGTGGGAAGCAGAGTTGCTAGAAAGTAAAGAGGCAAGATTAGGACATGGCCTGAATACAAAACATTTGAGGCACACAGTTCAGCTTTCCGTGCGTAAGCTGGTTGCATTTGCAGTGACAGCCATTTTGCTGCTTTCTGCCTCTCAAGGACACTTCAAGGTCATCACTTTTAAAGAAAGCATGGCTAAGTGTGCAATCTGAAAAGTGTTAAAGTCATTGTTAGCCGGCCCCCAAACAGCCCCTGGCGCAAACCCAGCCAAACTGTTCATAATGAGAGATGTTCCCATCCTCTAATATGATCGATGTGAACAAGTAACAACTGTCTGTTAGAGATTTAATAGTACAGAGCAGCTGTTTATGAATCCAACCCACACACAAATCAAAGAGAAAATGAGAATATTACAATGTTTGCTTGGCAAATTCAAAACCTTCCATCACACGCACCAGCTTCAAGCAAGGTCATCGTTTTGTACACAGGAGATGTCATTTTCTCCCACACATTTGCTGCTAATTTCTTTTGTGCTTCATGCCCAGGGTAGATTCAGAGGGCTGGGAATCATGTGGCAACTACTTAGTTAGCAAGCTTACTGCACAGCGCCTGCCTGCAGGTGGGGAGGCAATTGTCTGCAGCTTCCCACAACACAAAGCCCAGTGTTTATTGGTTTCTTAGGATCTCTGGATGATTTCTGTGTAGGTGTGTCTGTATTTTCATGCTGTGGTTAAACATATGGTCACAGGCTACAGACAACCACATTGTTAGAGGCATTGTAGGGTAAGCTTTAAAAGCCTGCTGGTTGTCTCCACCTACCCCATCCCTCCTTTAAACCACAGTTGTCCAACGTGCTCTGGACGTGGTCTGGCATACAAGATCATGGCTCATTCTCTCCTCCCTAAAAAACAATCTTGCTGCTGGGTCATAGGTAGGCATGTGGCGTGCTGTGAAGAAATCCCTCATAACTGCAGATTAAAGGGGGGGGAATGAGAGAACAAGGAATTGTTTTTGCTCTGTAGAAGTAACACGGTGGAAATCTATGCACATAGGAAGAATTCTGCTCCTTTTCTCCAGGAGCAGGCTGTGCTAAAATTCTGGCTCGGAAGGAGAGGTGGAACTGGGAATATATTGGGTAGAGATGACTAGAGGCAGAATGGGATGTCAGAGTGGGAAGAGAGTAACAACAACATTTATAACCCAGCTTTTATCCAAGGAGTTGGGTAGCTGGAAGGCACCCTGCGGATCATCTAGTCCAACCCCCTACAATGCAGGAATATGCAGCTGCCCCATACGGGGATTGAACCTGCAACATTGACGTTTTCAGCACCACACTCTAACCAGCTGAGCTATGGAGGTCATATTTCCCTCCTCTCCTTTTTATCCTCAAACAACTCTGTGAGGTAGGTTAGGCTAAGAGGCAGGTGATTGGCCCAAGGTCACTGAGTGAGTTTTATGGCTGAGTGGAGATTTAAAACCTAGCCTCCTTCCCTAACTGCTCTAACCACTCCACCACACTGGGATATGGAGCTAGCCAAGGAGCTGTGAGAACAGCAGCTGGAAGTGGAGGTTTGGTTGCGAGTTAGGAGAGGGAAACAAGGTGGGAAGTTTATGATGGTGGCCTCTGCTTCTCTGGAGGTTTTTAAACAGAGGTTGGGTGGCTGCCCGTCAGGGATGATTTATCTATGATTCCTGCATTGCAAGGGGCTTCACTAGAAGGTGTCCCCTCAATTTTACAATTCTATGATTCTCAGAGTGGAGAGATGCGAATATACAGAAAGGTTATTAAGATAGGGATGTGCATTGGATATGCATGAGAGAATTTGAAAGCAACAGGTTTGCTGTGGGGTTTTTTGGGGGGGGAGGGTGATGAACTTAGCCACACTTGTCCACAGATGTCCCACACATCAAATAATGAACCCAAATTATTGGAACAATGGGCTGCGGAATCCTATTCTGAAGCCTTCTATATGACTGCAGATGGTACCATTATGATTTTCGTTTCTTTTTAAATGGGAGACTAAAAAATGAAACTCCTCTGCCATCTGCTGGCCAAATAGAAAATTACTGCACAGCCGAGTAAGGAAAAATTGGTTAATGTGAACTTGAGTGTTTACCAGTGATTTGTGAATAAACTCTATAGCAGAAGCAGATGAGGGGTGGAAAACCTGCACATACAAGCCTCTGGTTATAAGGTGCAATCTGTCATTTGAAATCCACCTGCGTCTTTAAGTTTAGAAATGCCATCTTTCTTGTGCTTGTCTTGTATTCATCAGATTCCGATATACTTGAATTATTTCGAGAAAATTTGAATTACAGCAAGATTTCCTTGGGACTGTTTCCACTTCAAATTCACTTCAGTTCTAGCAGCAAACATATTCAGATCAGGTGTGCTTGGGAAAGAAACTGTCTTGTGCTTTTCATGAAAGCAAAAGCATACAGAGAATTCTGGAATTTTGTCAGAATGTGTCGGTGGTTGAGAATCTACACAATCCTTTCCTAAGTATACATCCAAATGTTTACTTTATAGATGTCTTAAGTGTGGTTGGGTCATAAGTAGGGATGGGGGGGAGGGATTCATTTTTGCTCACGTTTTAATGAGAAACTCCATAATTTGTACTTCCTTAACCAATATGCCAGCCAAGCAAAGGACAACAATCCTTTGAATTTGCACTTTTCTGAATTTTGTAATGCAGTTCTTGAATTACTACTACTACTACTACTACTATTTTATTTATACCCTGCCCATCTGCCTGGGTTTCCCCATCCACTCTGGGTGGCTCCCAACAGAGGACTAAAAACAGAATAAAATTTCAAACATTAAAAACTCCCCTAAACAGGGCTGCCTTCAGATGTCTTCTAAAAGTCAGGTAGTTTTTTATTTCCTTGACATCTGATGGGAAGGTGTTCCACAGGGAGGATGCCACTACCGAAAAGGTCCTCTGTCTGGTTGTCTGTAACCTCACTTCTCACAGGGATGGAACTGCCAGAAGGCCCTTGGCACTGGACCTCAGTGTCCAGGTAGAAAAATGGGGGTGGAAACGCTCCTTCAGGTATACTGGGCCGAGGCCATTTAGGACTTTAAAGGTCAGCACCAACACTTTCAATTGTGCTCAGAAACGTACCGGGAGCCAATGTAGGTCTTTAAGGACCAGTATAACATGGTCTTGGTGGCCACTCCCAGTTACCTGTCTGGCTGCTACATTCTGGATTAGTTGTAGTTTCTGGGTCACCTTCAAAGGTAGCCCCACGTAGAGCACATTGTAGTAGTCCAAGCGGGAGATAACTAGAGCATGCACCACTCTGGCAAGACAGTCTGCAGGCAAGTAGGGTCTCAGCTGGCGTACCAGATGGAGCTGGTAGACAGCTGCCCTGGAAACAGAGTTGACTTGAACCTCCATGGACAGCTGTGAGTCCAAACTGACTCCCAGGCTGCATACCTGCACAGTTACCCCATTCAGGATACAATGTGTGCAAAAATGTATATGTTAGTGAAAGTAACATACAACAATGCATTATATTTGGAGATATCTCTTGCAAAAATATGTATATTAGTAAAAAAATGCATACAAAATGAGAAATCCGCATGAAGAAGCTGTGAAAATGGGAAATAGCTGTGGTAATGTGCAGAACTGGAATTAAGATTGGAAAAATTGGAAGCTAGGAGAAACCAAAATGGACAGATTCATCGATCTGTAGTCATAGGTGAGCACCGATAAGCTTCTGCAGTGATGACAGGTGCCTATATGTTACTACAAGCTCCAGTGTCAAGCCATCTCATTCCTCATTTACTGTTTGGTTTTAACAGGAAGGATTTTAGCATATGCATCTTCTGGTCTCATGTAGCCATTAAGCTGCACTGGAAAATGTCTCCCTCCTGGCACAGAAACATATTTCAAGGACAGATATTAGATTGCAGATTGCTTGAGAGGGCCATTCCAAGCAGGATGGTAGCCTCCAGGGCCATCTTATGCATATCCAGCACCGTGGTGTAAAGCTCCCTCCGGCGCCCCCCCCCCCATTTCCCAGACTTGTCGACCTTTTTTTACAGAGGACAGTGCTGCCGGCAGGACTAGAGGAAGCGAGCAGCAGCTGGAGGGCAGCTCCTCCAGCGGGGAAGAGGCAAAGGCTGGACACGGCGCCTCCTGACTCAGCTGGCCGCTTCGTGCCACTGCAGCCAAGGCAGACAGAGGCTCCGGGCATGGCACTGCTTTGGCACACATGGGAGAGGTGGGCGAGGGCAGCGAGAGTGTCATGGTAAGTTATCGCTTGGCAAATGGTCAGCTGTAATCACTCGATCAGCACTCTAAAGCAGAAGATCCCCACCACTTACGGCTTATCTAGATATGAGCCTGAAACACTGCTTTGTGCAGTCGCTGTTGAGTCTCCAGTAGAGCCTGTACAACAGCTTGGGGGCCACCAGCATGTTGTCCTCCAGCTGCTATGGAACTCCAGCTCTCATCAGCCACAGCCAGCATGGCCAATAGCATGGACTATTACCAGCACTGCCACCATACAAATTTAAGAAATGGGACCCCAAATGCATGTTTAAGTTCAAGTTGAGTCCCAGGTTTGAAAACTACTGATCTACAACAGACAGAGATGCAGAACCTCACATTGTGAGAACTGCATTGTTGCCTCTGAGTAAGGTTGCAATCCTATACCCAACCACCTGTGAAAAAGCCCTTTTGAACTCAGTAGGATTTACTTCTGAGTTTAGGATTGCACTGTGAGAATCATTAAACCCACTGATGGGATATCTATTTGCCTTAGGGCCAGCAGGATAAATTATGCAAGATGGTAGCGCCAGTTCAATTTTACAGACTTCCATTATTTAACGAGAAAGTTACTCCAAATTATACTTCAGGCCTTTGGTTACTGACAGCCCTTCCATCATGCATGCCTTCTGAGTCAAGATGAAGGAATTTGCATAAGCAGTTGGTACAAACTGAGATGCTGTAGGACTGGACCAGTAAGTATGGCTAACCTTATTAGGAGCCAGAGCCCACAGGTAAAGCTGAGTTCAACATTACCTTGGGCACACAATATTTGAGCCCAGCATTAACAAGTTTTTATTTATTTATTTATTTATTTATTTATTCATTCATTCATTCATTGCATTTACATTCCACTTTTTTCTCCAAGGAGCTGAAGGAGGAGGTGTACATAGTTCTCCCCTTCCCCATTTAATCTCCACAACAACCCTGTGAGGCAGGTTAGGCTGAGAGGCAATGACTGGCCCAGGATCACCCAGTGAGCCTCATGGCGAGTTGGCAATTTGAAATCTGATCTCTCAGATCCGGATCCAATGCGTGAAGATTTGATTCTTTGAGAATGTTGATATAGAATGGCCTTCTCTCTTGAGAGAAAACACACATTTAAATACATTTTTTCAAGAGTATATATACAGAATCACAGAACTGTAGAGTTGGAAGTGACCGTGAGTGTCATCTAAGTCCAATGCCCTGCAATGCAGGACCCTTTGGCCAAAGTGGGGCTTGAACCCATGTCTGTGAGACCCTGAGATTAAGAGTTGCTTGCTCTACTGACTGGGCTATCATATGCAGGACTAAAAAAATTATGAAGAAAATGACATAGAACAGGACAAGACAGGTTCACCATTCCATGTGTATGTTATGGATCTGATCCCTGCATTAGAGATTCCAAACAGGGAAAATTGCGGTGGGGGGCAGGGAGGGAGAACAAAGCTTATTGAAGGGGGAGAACAGTAGCAAAAACAGCTTTAGTTTCTTCCATTCATTCTTTCCCCCAGAACAGTATCCAAATATCCTTTATCAAGCTGGGCCTGTTTTGGAATTCTGTGAACCTTTGCTTGGAAATAAGCTCCATTGAAATCAATAGCATTTACCTCTGAGTAAACATACAGAGGCTGCACAGCTCTTCACAAAAACTGCATCTCTCTCTCTCTCTCTCTCTCTCTCTCTCTCTCTCTCTCTCTCTCTCTCTCCAAGAGCCTTCAGCCACTTTCTCAAGTGATGCTTAAATTAGTTTTTGCATTTCCTGTGCCTGTAAATTGAATGAAAAAGCGACATTGACTAGAATGTACATGTTGTGAATGTTGATAACTTGAGACCAAAAGTGGAAGAAAGCCATTTAAAAATCGAATGTACACTGGAAAGGAACAGTATATTCAATTTAGAAATGGTTTTCTTTCCCCTTCTCATTCACAACATTCACAAGTGACGCGTTCAAAGCTAATGGCTGGTGAGAAATGTGGTACTTAGCTCATGGCTCTGCCTGGGCACCAATAAACTTCTCACCTTGTTACACTCAGTGTCTGCAGAATTATTGGATGGTATTTATTGCAGTAAGTCGGCTCTCTATAATAACTCCACATACTCCAGGAAATAGCCCAGATTGTGATGCTATCATTATGTTGAGCTTATGGTGCACTGTGCGAGAATCCCTGTGTAACATGAATGATGGCATTAGCCTGCTATTCAAGAGAATGTAGCTGCCTATTATTGTGCACTGGATTAATAAATTCCACATCCTAATATTTCCATTAATTGAATCACTCATTTTTATCGGGGGGGTGGCACATGTGTTGAGAGAGGGGGAGGGACTGAAAACCATTGTGTTACCTGGACATGTTGCATCAACCCTTTTAGTTTGAGTGGAAATTTTGAATATAAGAAACCATAACAGGTCAGCCTATTTCTTAGAGTCATAGAATTGTAGTGTTGGAAGGGACCTCAGGAGTCATCAAGCCCAACCCACTGCTTAAAAACCTCCAAGGAAGGAGAGTCCGTAACTTCCTGAGAGAGACTGGTCTGGTGTCGATCAACTCTTACTGTCAGAAAGTTCATCCTGATGTTTAGTTGCAATCTCCTTTCTTGTAACTTGAATCCATTCGTTTGGGTCCTACCCTCCGGAGCAGGAGAAAACAAGTTTGCTCCATCCTTTGTGTGACAGTGATCATATCTCCTCTCAGTCTCCTCTTTTCCAGGCTGAACATACTGTGATGGCCTGGGAATCCGATTCAGAGGCTGAACCAGAGGAATCCCAGCCTGCACAGGACTCCCCGCCTCCAGGGCTGGCTGAACTGGGGCAGGGCCTTGATTCTGAAGCGCCTGCACCTGTGCCGGATCCTCAGGAGCAGGCACCAGGTGAATCCACTCTGGCTCCGGAGGGGGTTGAGGACACAGTGCCTACAGGTGCGCCTCTCCCAGCCCTGTCAGGGGAAGGTGAGTCTCCCCCTGGGTCCAGTAACCCTTCAGCCTCTCCTGAACTGCAGAGGCTCAGGGAACTGGTTTCTCCCAGGAGGAGTGCTCGCCTTAAGGCCAGGAGAGGCGGGTCTCCTGGGGGCCGGGACCACCCCTGGCCTCAGAGAAGATAAAGGCCAGTCAGCCCGGTCCCAGGTTGTGAGAACAACGTCGTTGAAGAGCTGTTTCGGCCAGTACCCAGTCCTGTTCCCCCAGAGTTCCTGTCCTTGCCCGGCTCCTCGCTTTGGACCCCGCTTCGCCCATGGAGGACTGTCTGCCGACCCTCGACTCAGGTCCTGGATCTCGCCCCACGGTAACCTCCCCCCGGGACCAGCACACATACCCAACTCCTTCAACTGTTCCCCATAAGGCTTTGTTTCCAGACCCTTAATCATCTAGGTTGCCCTCCTCTGTCCATGTTCCAGCTTGTCAACATCCTTCTGAAATTGTGGTGCCCAGAACTGGACACAATACTCCAAGTGTGATCTGAGCACCCTATTTCTTCCCTTTATTTGGACACTATATTTGCCCAAGCCCAACTGGATTGGGTTGCTCTCATGCAAAGGTCTTTCCCATCCCTTTCTATGTGACCTTTTTTTCACACAGAGATGCCAAGAATTGAATCTGGGACATGTTGTGTGCAAATAACCTGTTTTACCACAGAGCTATGGCCCTTCTCACCTCATTTGATATCTAGATATCATTATTATTGCTTATTATATATTACATTTATTGGTCACCTTTTTACCAAGGTAATTCAAATAGACTTGCAGCATATAAACAAATGAACACATACATTAAAACCAGCATAAAAGAAAAAGAAATAAATATCTTAGACAATATTGTTTTTAAAAAGCAGAATCAAAACATCCCACCCACTCAAAGGGGGCCATAGATAATTCACATAGTGAATTAGCCTTGCACCTAAAGCTATCCTATGATGAAGTCACCACTAAGTGATAGCTTTATTGTTTTATTTTATTTTTTTGTAAACTGTTCTTGTATTACCAACCTCTGGACCTCCCAAGGAGGTGCCACACAAAAAGAGCTTCAGGTGATGACTGCAAGGTCTGGATGGGTTCATAGGGAAAGAGGCAGTCCATGAAGTATTAGAGTCGTGAGCTGCACCAGGCTCTACAGGTCAAAATCTAAACCTAATCTGACATCATCATGAGTGCAGGAAATGTTTCCTGCCATTACTCTAGGACAGGAGTCAGGAACCTCAGGACTCTCTCCATACCACACCCCTTCCCATGTCCCTGTTCCACCCACCCACCTTGAGGACCTTTGCCTAGCTGGAATGGCCCATGAACTGTGAGAATGCCTGGAATGATAGGTGTGTGTGCCAAAGCCTGCGGATTTTGCCTGGCTTGGATGTAGCTTGCTGTACAAAGGCAAAAGTCACAACTGTTGTTCCACTCCCATTCATCCTTTGGGCACAACCACTGCTAGTATACAGCCCCCGGAAAGCTGCCCGTGAGACTGCATACCCACCAACATCCTGCTGATCAAAGTTCAGACACTTTTTTTATTGGTCCCAAGCTCTTGCAGGAGCCAGCTGACTCACACGAGAGCAGGAGACCAAAAAATGAGCATCTTTTGGTCCAGTGCTCTGGGGTGAGCCAGCTGACTCATGCCAGAGTGCTGGACCAAAAAACAGGACATTCTGGGATCCAGTCCAAAGCTAGGGTGGCTTCTGTAACTCAGGGATGTCCCGCTCAAATCAAGACAGTTGAGGGGTATGGGAATTGAGGCTTCAGACTGAAGTAATTCAACCCCCATGCTGCTCTATGGACCTCTGGGAGGGAGGATAAATGTGCCTACCAACATCCAGGTCTCAAACCCTTTCTTTTGCAATCAATGAGCCCAAATTTCACTCACAATTTCACAGTATGCAAAAAGCATGATGAAGTTGAATGCAATGTCTTTGGCTGAGCCCGAATTCCATGATCCAAGCTATTTTCCCTGCTCCCACCCCAGAAATGCCCTAAGGAAGGGATAGCCCAAGGCCTGCACTGCCTTTTTCAATTGACTACAACTCCCATCATTCCTGACCACTGTCCCACACTGGCTGGGGCCTAAACAACATTTAGGGTCCGCATCCATCTCTGCCTCCTCCCCAGCTGAGCCGCCTCACCCCACATTGAGAGGAAAGCAGCATTACACTGGCACAAACAGCAAGTGAATGGCAGCACACAGAAAGCAACAGGAAAAGACACCCAGCTCCACAAGCAGTAAAAACACAGCCAAATTCCAGAATACAGTGGTACCTCGGGTTACAGACACTTCAGGTTACGGACGCTTCAGATTACAGTCTCCACTAAGCCAGAAATAGTACCTTGGGTTAATGGGCGGCGGCACGGCAGCAGTGGGAGGCCCCATTAGCTAAAGTGGTATCTCAGGTTAAGAATAGTTTCAGGTTAAGAACAGACCTCCAGAACAAATTAAGTTCTTAACCTGAGGTACCACTGTAAATGCAAAAGATTAGCACCCCCATGTCTTGCTACATTGTAAACCTGAGTGTTTGGTTGGGGGTGGAGTGTTGTTTGCAGTCCCGGACAATGATTGATTGGCTATTCTAACTCTTGGTTGTGTTGTTGTTTTTACTGCTGATGGACTGCAAGATGCATATTAAATTTACATCGACTGAAATTTATGCTAGGTTAACACAAGGCCTTCCAAACTCGAGAACTCATCTCTCTTATAAAAGGTCTTAAAGAATTTTCAACTGATATTCACTGCAAAGAATTATAAAACCCAGCAGAGGGAGTGCAGACATCATAGTTGGAGTTAAAAAGAGCAGAGCCCGTGGGTTGTTTGTTTATATTTTTTAAAAAAGAAAAAGAAAAGCAAGGAGTCTGCTTAATGGTTCTGTATTTTGATGTGAAAAGATAGACTCAGCACTCCTGGACTCTTAAATAACCACAAGGGATCCTGACAAATCATGGGAGGCCCAGAGATGAGCAGCAATCCATGCCAGAGAGTTTGCTGTATTGGTATAATCAAATATTCTCCAGCTGTTTGAATGGACTCATGGCGAGCATGAAAAGTATGCATTTCTCTGGAGAATGTCCATTCCTGCAAAGAAGACAGAGGGTGGAACTACCCACTGGGACTGTCTCATGCTTCAGATCCTTTAATAATAGGAATGGGTGCTCTGCAAAGAATTTCCAATCTGTTCAACAGAGGTGGCAGAAGACAGGATAGGGCCATTTGATAAGTATCATGTGAATAGCACTTCAGAGTTCTGATAATGATTTCCATGCTTTATCTTGTTGTGATCCTTACAACAACCCTGTAAAGTAGGCCAATATTACTATCTACCCCCGTCGTTCATATTACAACTGGGGGGCTGAGACTTCCTGATTTATAGTCAAGCCTTCAGCCTTTACAGAGCCCGTGCAATATAGAGACCCTCTATAAGTATTCCACCCTTATTTTACAGAACCTGGTTCTAATAATGATTATAACTGTGTAACGTATTTTATTCTGCTTTGTATGTTTCATTTTCTACAATGGCTTCAGCCACACAAATAATAGTTGTATTTGTATCTTAATAATTGGCATTTGGTTGATTAATAATAATGCATCACTTTTTAGTGTTCAAGGCACACTTTTTTGCTCTTATGACAATAGTCCAATCAAGTACATTCATCGTGAAGGACATATTTGGACCTGGGACTTTTTGATTTGTAGTTCAATATGCCAACAACGTAGAATAGGGCTGAGGAAACTTTTTCAGCCCCTGAGCTGCAATCCCTTGCAACTACTGCATGTGGTAGGTGAGATCAGAAGCTAACATAAGTGAGGCAACCCATGTAAATTTTACCTTTGTACAATCAGCTAGCTTCTAGACACCTCTCTTTAGCCTTAATCCAGCCAAGCCAGAGGCTTTATTAGAGTCGAAAGATAAATTTCATCCTGGCATCACACTTGGGATATAAAGTAGGGGCAAGGCCAGATAGGGAGGCCAAAGCCTGAAGTTCCTGGGATGAGAAGGAGGAGGAGGAAGAAGAAGAGGAAGAAGAATGAAAAGATGAAGAAGAGCATGTAGAGCAGGCATCCCCAAACTTAGCCCTCCAGATGTTTTGGGACTACAACTCCCATCATCCTTAGCTAACAGGACCAGCGGTCAGGGATGATGGGAATTGTAGTCCCAAAACATCTGGAGGGCTGAGTTTGGAGATGCCTGGTGTACAGCATTGTTTGGGGAAGATTAGACTGAAAAGCACAGCTGACATCAATTGGTCAACCTCCAAGGACTGTGCCTTAGCAGAGAGCTGACTGCTGCCTCTGAGGCACATGCTCTTACTGCCTTCTCCTCATTTCTATTGTTGCCTGTTCATCTCCTTCTCTGAGTGAATGAGCAGAGGCATGAATGAGAAGGAACAGCGGTCTTTGCCTGCCTCTCCCTCTTCCCAGGGAAAGAAGGCATCTGAATGGGTGGGGATGAGGAGACCCGCTGATGGTAACTTGTTCCAGGACCTTTCAGTACTCTCAAATTCTAAAGCCACACTTAATGTGAAGGTAACTACTCCTGATGCTGTTGTTGCTCCTCCTCCTCCTCATTATTATTTTTGCTGTTGTTATTGAAATGTGACCTAGATCAACACTGCAAAAGATGTTTGAAGGACATTTGGCAGAAGCAGTTGTCCTGCGCTCTCTGGTCTATTGAAAGAAAAAGTGATATGCAAGAATTGATTTTAAATAGTTTTTATTCCTATTTCGGATAAGCAGGATGACTAGGATTACCTCATCCTGGCAAACAAGTTTAGAATTCTGAGTGTTACCAGAAGGAAATTGATTCCAAGTGTTAAACCCACTGGGTTGTGAAAACAGATTCCGAACGACCATGTGACCTTGGTACCCAATCAAGCTTGTGCCAGATAATTGCAACCATCTGGCTCAGAAACAAGCTGCAGATCAGGAATTTATTCCTTCCTCCTAACAAATATTCATCAAGGAGGCAGGCAAATCCAAAAGAAGGAGAACAGGGGGGTGGGGAGGTGCAGAGGATCCACTTCATCGCAAGCTTAATACGGAACATGTGACTTTTTTTCCCACCAGCCTCCATGGAGTTTGCAATGCCTGGGCCCTAATGATTTGGAAGGGAGAATAAATTTATGAAATTAATCTAATGAATGATTCATTATGCACTATTTGCCCAGCTTTTAGTTATAACCAGGAGTGAAATGATGAAATGAAAGAGAAAATGGAGCTGAATCTCCGCAATATTCTTCCTGACAGCAAGATGTCTCTAGCTATCAGGCACTTCCCATCAAGGGATCTTGAAACATTGTAATGAAGGCTGCCCAGAGCTACAGTGGATGCATCCTAACGAAGCCAGAGGGAAAGCTCACACGGTGTCTCTCTCTTCCTCTGGACTCCTCTTCCCCTTTTGCTAGGGAAGCATATACACAACTGACTGCAGGCAGTGGTGACTGGTGTGCATTGGGGCTGGTGGGGAGGCTAACAGTAGGTGGAACCAGAGCCAATAAATTTGACTTTTGTCCCCATCCTCCTCCCTACTGAGCTCTAAAAAAGGCAATACTGAGACTAGTTTTCCTAGAAATGGAAACAAGAGGAAATACCAACGATAGAAGATTGGAGATCAAAACTGACGGAGTATGCAGAATTGGACAAGCTAACTGGGAAAATCAGATATCTTAAAGACCAAAAGTTCATCGAAGACTGGGGGAAATTTGTAGACCCAGGATCACCATCACTAACGTTTCCCTAACAATTTAACCAAAGGCTGTGAAGGGAAAGGGGTGGAAGAGTGCGCCGGGAAAGGGATAGAAACTTTGTAGCACTCTTGGTTAAAAAGTGTTTTCTTTCTTCCATTGCAAAGATTAAATCTACTCTTATTTTGCATCTCCTTTGGTTCACAAGAAAAAGCTCACCATTATGTTTGTGTGAAATGGACACAACGTAAGGAACATGCTTAATAATGGAATCAGGAAGTGGGCATATCCATGGAAGATTGAGTACAGATCAAAGAAAATACAGTGGTACCTCGGGTTACATATGCTTCAGGTTACAAACACTTCAGGTTACAGACTCCCTAACCCAGAAATAGTGCTTCAGGTTAAGAACTTTGCTTCAGGATGAGAACAGAAATCATGCTCCAGCGGCGTGGCGGCAGCAGGAGGCCCCCATTAGCTAAAGTGGTGCTTCAGGTTAAGAACAGTTTCAGGTTAAGAACGGACCTCCAGAATGAATTAAGTACTTAACCCGAGGTATCACTGTACTGCCTCACTCAGCACATAGTTAAACTATGGAGCTTGCTTTCACAGGAGGCAGTGAGGGCCATTAACTTAGATGGCATTAAAAAAGGAGTAGTGAAATTCATGGAGGAGAAGGCTCTCAATGACTTCTAGCTATGATGGCTATCCTCTGCCACCACGGTAGGAGGCACTAAAGTTTCTGAATACCAGTTTCTGGAATCCAGAGAAGGGAAGAGGGCTCTTGTGCTCAGGTCCTGTTTGCGAATTTCCCACAGGCATCTGCTGTTCCACTGTGAGAACAAGATGGTGGACTAGATGGGATGATGGCCTGTTCTGATGTTCTGATGCCAGGAAGGTGCATAGGATGGACTTGCTGAATACACAAGCAAATGTGTAAGAAACTTATTCTCATTGCTTCACTGAATATTCCTCTATTTTGTCCCTCTTACACTTCTAATTCCTCTCTGTCTTCCCCATCATCCTCTTTTTGTGCTCCCCAATTGTGCCCTTTCTCACATTCCTCACCATTTTCTAAGCCCTTCCTCTTGAGAGATTTTAGTTCTCTTACAGAGGTTATGAGATTCTTCTACCTTAGATCAGCCATCCTTTTTTCTAGGAGGCATCAATACCAATATTCCTCATGCCACATAGGTTTCCAATCATATGAGCTAACTGATGGATCATAGTCAATAGCTCTCTCCCTTCTGTACATGTGACCCCGGGAGGGAGGAATTGACTAGGTAGCTCTAAGAGTCCATTCAAAATCAGTTTTGACCTTTGTCGAAGCATAACCTTAGAAAAGAGTATAGGAGTTATAAAAAAGGGAAGCTTAGAATGGTTTTGAAGTGAGGAAAAGAAAGCCAGCATGTCAAGATCCTCAAGATTAAAGGGGATGCCAGCCTTTTGAGACCAGTGGGTCTGGGGAGATCAGGGTTCAAATCCCTACTCAGCCACAAAGCTTACTGGGTGACCTCTACCTTATGGAGTTTTTGCAGTGATTGTTAGTCATAGTAATAAGTACTAACATATACCACTTAAATGCAGTTTGCAAGTACAAAAACTATATTAAGTGGTTTACAGATATAAAAACGAAGGACAGTTTGGAGATGGGGAAAATTGTGTTTGGCAGTCCTTGCAATGAAAGTTCACTCCTCACTGCAGTCTCCTCCTCCTCCTCCTCCTCCTCCTCCTCCTCCTCCTCCTCCTCCAGGGAATCTTTCCCCCCCTTCCATACTTTGTTTTGATTTTGTTTGCAAATGGTAGGAGATTGTCAAGGCTGACAATGAAGTGAACCAAAATTTTGGAGGGTCCTGGATCTGGTTTGTAATGGGGTGAGGCTTTATAAACTGTAGACATTTGTCATTCAAACTCCCCCAATTCTGTAAAAGTTTTAAACATACAAACAAAAGTGAACTGTAAATGAATGTATACCGTAAGTTATATTGGGCCTTGTGCAAATGCTCAGAACCCAAGGAAAGGGAGAGAGAATGTTGTTTGCATACATTTCCCCGGGGAATTTTGTATTCTGATGACTTCCCTTTTATTTTTATTTTAATGAAATGAGTCCTTCAAAAGGGAGGCGTAGGTGGAAAACATTTAGAAGCTCTGTGGGGGTATGAGGAAGAAGGTCACATGCCCACAGACAGGGGCTGGAAACAGGGAGTGCCCAAGCATTGGCAAAGGATGCTCTTGGAATGATGCATGTTAATGAGAGATGGCGCAGAGACACAGAGGACACCGTGCAGCTTTTGAGGAGCCATCCATCACTGGCTTCTGTGCCTCCTACTCCCTGTGCCAACAGGTGATGAAGCCTCATCCATAAAACATTCCCTGGGTGTCACTGACTGGAAGACACATTGGAGGGTTGCACTCTTCCTGCATGAGAAATATCCTCTGGAAGGAAAGTCACAGCTGCCATTTTCAAACAACCTATACAAGCATGCAAACACACAATTGCCAGAGTGTGTAGCATGCTGTTGTGTTTGTTTAATAGTAGTAATAATAATAATAATAATAATAATAATAATAATAATAATAATAATTTGTAGCCTAATCTTTTCTGGAAATGCTCCATTTAGAAGTGAATATCTAACACTGGGCTGGTGGGGAGGGGACTGCCATTTGCTTCTTCATGAAATGGGGAGGGGGGCATGGTATCAAAAACCCAGTAGGGGATGAAACTCAGTAGAGGGTGAAATTGAAATTTGCTGCCTATGACCCACCCGGCTGCACATTGTCTTGTTTTCTTCTATCTTCCTTGTGTACATGAAACTTCCTGTTTGGGACCACTTAGGCCTTACTGAAGTGCTGCGGCTGCTATTTAAGACAATTGCATATTGAAGTTTATGTTTGGGGGACACTGGCAGCAGCTCCCTCACTTGTCAGGATTCAGCCTCAATCCGTTAACCACCATCCATCCTCCAACTGCCTCCAGACACTCACACAGGACCTTCACCGCCTTCACTGGTTCTGATTTAAAAGAAAGGTAGAGCTGGGTATCATCTGCATATTGATGGACACCCAGCCCAAACCCCCTGATGATCTCTCCCAGCAGCTTCATATAGATGTTAAAAAGCATTAGGGTGAGGACGGAACCCTGAGGCAGCCCACAAGTGAGAGCCCAGGGGTCTGAACACTCATTCCCCAACACCATTTTCTGGACACGGCCCAGGAGGAAGGAGCGGAACCACTGTATAACAGTGCCCCAGCTCCCAGCTCCCAGCTCCCAGCTCCTCTGGATGGACCAGCGGTCTCAAAGGCTGCTGAGAGATCCAGAAGAACTAGGAAACAACTTTCATCTTTGTCCCTAGCCCACCGGAGATCATCGCCAGTGCGACCAAGGCAGTTTCAGTCCTATGATGAGTCCTGAATGGGAAGGGATCTAAATGATCCACATCCTCTACGTGTGACTAGTTTCTTCATCAACCACCCACTCAATCACCTTGCCCAAGAATGGAAGATTTGAGACTGGGCAATAGAGCGTGTTCTCCCTAACAGAGAACACGTGTTGCGGTTGGGGAAACAGGCCACCCTGCAGTGACTAGGCAAATTTGGTATAGGCCCAAGCCTTTAAGAGGAAAAAATTGGGTTGCTGGGGATTTTGATTGTTGCCAATTTGGAGGAGGGGTCAGAGACTTTAAATACTGGGGCCAGACGTTGGACGTTCTCTTGGCCGTTTTGCATCGGATCACCCTCCCTCCCTCCCTTTTATAGGGTGGTTTTTCTTCATTGCTTGACCTTGCTATGCCTGTCATGGGGTCGTTTGCCTTGGTGCGGGGGCCTGGTAGGAATTTTGCCATCTGGCTGATTGGCTGGTGCCATTTGGTTTTTGCCTGCTGCGTAGCAAATCGTCACAACTTGTAAGGTTGGCGGTTAGGCATTGGTTAAATTGGTGCTTGGAGGGGTAAGTGCCTATCCCTCCAAATGATGCGGAAAGGGAATTCCGTTAAAGGAATCCAGGGGCTTGCCATTCTTTTCGTCCTTGTCCGGAGTCGGACTTGGGCCGTGCAAGCCCCAACAGAACATGAGGGTGAGAAGTGGGGACTGTTGCCCAGCTTCACTTTCTCCCCAATACTTGTTTCCCACGCTGGATTCCGTTGGTGGACGGAAGGGCCAGCTCTGTCCTTGAGGGCAAGGACAGATAGTCATAACCAATGCCTAAGCAACCACTCACATTTTTGTATTTAAATAAAGTTGTGGCCAAAATTATGCCAAAAACCTTAAACAAAAAATTATGTGTGAAGTGTGAATTTTTGGTGGGTGGCACTGTGGGACTCAACACGCAACTAGCTATATTGGTCTAAAGATTTTATTTTATTTTTTTAAGAAGTGGTTTAATGACCGCCTCTTTCAGCAGGGCTGGGAAGACTCTCTCACAGAGGGAAGCATTCAACACCCTGCAGAGCCCATCACTCAGCCCTTCCCAGCTCACTTTTATTAGCCAGGATGAGCAAGGATCTAGGAGACAGGTGGTTGGTTTCACTCGTCCAAGCACCCTGTCCACATCCTCAGAGGTAACAGATTGGAATTGATCCCATGCAACTTGATTAGACAGGACTGTAGCACTCTCCCGCCCCATCCCTGCTCCCACAGTGGAGTCTACCTCTTTCCGAATCTGAGCAACTGTATCTGCAAAAAAAACTTTGCAAAATCATTGCAGGAGATCTTGGGAGCCTTATTAGGCCCCAGTGGCACAGGTGGTTCCATTAAATTATGAACCACCTGAGTCTCCTGCTGCTGTTTTATGCAGATGCAATAGAGGTGGTGAAGAAAGTCCTCTTTGCCGTCGCTATCGCCACTTGGTAGCTCAACACTGAGCTCTAACCTGTGATCTGACCATGGCACTTATTTTGTTTCACTTTTACTTGGTGTCAGATCACACACATCCATAGAGGTAAACACCAGGTCCAAGGCATGTCCACAACTATGAGTTGGGCCAAACGTATTCAGGGACAGCCCCATGGAGGCAATGCTTTCCACGAAGTCCCAAGCGGCCCCTTGTAAGGTCGTGTCAGCATGGATGTTAAAATCCCCTAGGACAATCAAACTAGGTGTCTCTGGGAGCACATCCACCATGACCTGAAGCAACTTGGCCAGGGAATCCTTGGTGCAGTGGGGAGGTCAGTACACAAAAAGGAATCCTGTACTGTCCTGTGATTTGTCCCAGGACAGGTTGAAAGGTGCTGTATTAAACAATGTAGACATTTTTTCAACATGTGAACTCTGTAAACCTAAAAAGTTGGAAATTCATGAAAACTAGCAAGCCCTCAAGAATGACTTTCTTCCCATTTCCTGTTCCCAATTCTGTACACAGGAAGTTGCCCTATCAAGTCAGGTTTCTGATCTATGCCAGTCCAGTTTGGACTATCATTCTGGGCTTCATAAAATAATTGAAAGCCAGAGATAAGCTCTGAGACTGAGTGCCCCTCTCTGCATCTCTGCTCTGATTAAGTCAGTGTTCCCCCATTACATCCAAAAGAGGCTTAATGTTGGCTAACAAACCAGGAAATAAGCCATGATGTGTGATGGGAGATGGGGAGGAGAGAGGGGGATACATTCATCCCCAATAATAATTCCCAGCTGTATGGTTAATGAAGCCTGAAATGATCTTCTGAACCAGGGCTTTTTCTGGCAGCAGCTCTTCCAGGATCCAGAGATTTTCCCAGTTCTGCTGCCTCAAATTCTTTGGGATGGAATTGATTCTGGAACTCTCTGTGTACAAAGTATTGACTTACACCCTCTCCCACTTTCTGTTCCTACATGGGTCTTCTACTTCTACATTTCCTCCTGCTTCACCTCACCTTTTCATCATCTCATTGTGTCATTCTCAGCATGTTCCGCCTCTAATATTTCCGTTTTTATTATAGGTTCTTGTGGAGGAGGGTTTCCCTTTAAGACCCTTTTCCTACGTAACTAGCATTGTCTTAAACTTCTTGAACAGCATTGTCCCTCGTCTTAAGTTATCACCCTGAGCAGAGGTGATGTAAAAGCATACATCTTGTGAACAAGTGTTCAAGCTCCATCTTGTTCCCCTGGGTGTCCCCACCTCTTCCTTCTCCTAGTTCAGTCCTCTTCTCTGACTTCCTGTTTCTCAATACATCATTCTCATTGGCATGTTCTGCTTCTGATGATTCCTTTTGTTAAAAAAAGGAAAAGTCTTCTTTCTTCAGCATAGCCTTGTGCAAATAATGGCACCCCATGGGCTGTACCTGAGTCTCTTCTTCAAGACAAGCTATCTTCCAGTCTCCTTCTCCCTCCAGCAGAATAACAAACATTACTACAGCAACACGGGACTGAGCACGCCTGGAAGAAGAACTTGGAGGGTGGAATGCTCTCCTTAGGCCCTGCACCTGCTCCTGACTGCTTTTCAAATTGAGGTGGGGAAATACTGCATTGGATCCTGACAGCAGCCACTTGTCAAGTGATCTGCTTCCAGGCTGGGGATAGTTTCTCTTGGTTTCTCATTTCCCCCATTTCTGTACCATTCTGCAATTTTTTGTAAAGGTCTTCATGAAACATTTTTTGTGTCCATGTCTTCTAAAACACACACTTTTGTCTAGTGTATGCCTTTGTACAAGCAATTACCACTAGTACACTAATACACTTTTGGACACAGTTTCCTTTTTTAAAAACCTACATGGCAAAATTCAGAGAAGTGTGAATTTGAAAGGATAGTTGTGTTTCATTTTGTGCATTGGTTCAGGATGTGTTAATTTGGTTAGCTGCACATCAAAATGCAAACAGAGTGAATTGCTCCCCCATCCCCCAAAATATCTGATTATTTGTCTGGGATTGCTCCAGCTTCCCAACAGTAACTGTATATTCTGAGTACAGATAGGTAGCCGTGTTGGTCTGCCATGGTCAAAACAAAATAAAAAAATTCCTTCCAGTAGCACCTTAAAGACCAACTGAGTTAGTTCTAGGTATGAGCTTTCGTGTGCATGCACACTTCTTCAGAAGTATCTGAAGAAGTGTGCATGCACACGAAAGCTCATACCTAGAACTAACTCAGTTGGTCTTTAAGGTGCTACTGGAAGGAATTTTTTTATTTTGTATATTCTGAATTACAGTTGTAAATGTTTTAGTGATAGTTTTATTGATTTATCTTTTTTTGTAAACTGCTTTGAGGTTTTTCCTACAATCAAGTGTTATATAAATCTTATGAGATAAACAAAGAAATGACAGCACCTTCTGCAGTCATGGCCACTCTCACAAAGCCACAAACTCGGATGGCTTTAAAAGAGGACCAGACAACTTTATGGAGGATAAGGCTATCAGTGGTGAGTTGCCAAGATGGCTACACTCTGCCTCCACTGTCGCAGGCAATAGGCTTCATACCAGTTGCTGAAAGCCACAGAAGGTGGCTTAGATTTTTGCACTCAGATTCATGCTTGTAGGTTCCACCTGTGCATCTGGTTGGCCACTGTGAAAATAGGCTGCTAGACTAAATGGGCCATTGGCCTGATTCAGGAGGCACCTTATTTTGTTCTTAAAGTACAGCTGCAGAATGCTCCAGGGTTAGGAGGGATCAGAAGGGATGTGTTGCATTTCCTTGCACAGAACAGGTCATAGTCACACACACATGCACACACACACCCCTGACATGAATTCAGAGCTGTCTTTTCCATATGGCTTAGTGGTTTGTTGCTCCAGTGTGCTGGCCTCTCAAGGGCGCCCCAGCGAGTGAGGGAGCTGCATGGCTTTGCGGCAGCCTTCGCTTTCCCTGCACGCCCGCCAGCTGTGCCCCTTCAAACATATGGCTGGCGGGCATGCAGCTTCCCCCCCCCCAAGCCTCCTCGGGAGGAGAGCAATCCTAAGCCTCTGCAGAAACGACCGGGGGAGGGAGGGAGCGAATCCAGAAGGCAAGGCACAGGTTGTGGTGGTGGGGAGAAGGACCAGGGATGTGCCAAAATGTGCTGCTCCCCCCCTGCTAGGGGAGGGGGGGTTCCTGGGGAAGAAGCGGCCCCTTTCTCACAGTGGGAGGCGGTGAAGGCAGCCAGGGAAGCAGACTGGAATAGGCGTGATGGGATCTCCTCACTTTAATTCTTTTTTTAAAAAAAACTTTGAAACAGCCACAGGGGAAGCGTAGAATCATAGAAGTCCGATTTCGATCACAGATTTGTAGAGTTGGGGTCCCAAAGGTTATCTAGTCCAACCCACTGAAATGCTAGGGAATTCTATTAGCAGTGTTTACAGGGGGATTTCTTTTTTTATTATTATTTTAAGCGCATGAGTCCGTTTCCTTCCTCTCTGCAGCCCCAGGCACCTGTTTCCTGTCTTCTTTTCTGGAGCAGAGATAAGTGTGGTGTCAACTGCCTAAAAATACGTCGACAACTCTAGGGAACCTTTCCTAAAAAAAAGATCAACAACTTTGGGGTCGTCCCCCCCTAAAAAACGGTCAGCAAGTCTGGGCAACCTGGGGGGGGGTGCGGGCAGATCTTTGCACCCCGGCACCACATATGCTTAAGACGGCCCTGCATGAATTGTAGTCCAAGATATCTGAAGGGCACTGGGTTGGTGAGTGCTGCCCTTGTATGCTAATAACTACGCTGTGACTTTTTGAAATTCATGGATATCTCAGTTGGTTAGAGTGTGATCCTGATAACACCAAGGTTGCAGGTTCAATCCCTGTAAGAGACAGGTGCAGGTTGGACCAGATGGTCCTCAGGGTCCCTTGCAACTCTACAGTTGCTATGATTTGTCATTTAAGTTGCCCAGGTTTGCTATTTCTTGAAGCAAAGCAAACCCAAGGGGCAGAAATATCCTAACTTCAACCTGCATCTTGCCACCTGCCACCAAGTTTGGGCTTGATTAACATTGAGTTGGGAATTCATAAAAATAACAAATCCTCAAGAACTTCTCCCCCTCCCCTTTCCTGCTGCCCCCCCCATCCCCTGCCTCCCTTTTCCCTGAGTGTTTAGCTCTGAAAAGAATAATTTATCAAATCATTTTTATTCAAGTTCAGAAAAGGAAGAAAAAGGATTGGGGGGAGGAAGGGCCCCTTTGCTGTTTTAATTGCTTGGCGGTGTACTTGTGAGAAGGGAGCCAGGCTTATCAAAGGCAGCACAGCTGAGTCGCTGCCTTTTGCTAATGAGAGCTGTCATGTGACCAGCCTCGGCTCCTCCGATGGACCAGATAGTGCCTCAGACCATCCACTGACTCAACGCTTAGCAAGTTAATTTAAATGATGAGCTATAAAGTGAGTGCAGTGAGGATAGCTTTGCAAGGACATGGGAATAAATGAACAAAATATTTGTATTTGAGTGAGAAGGAGGGAGGGGGATGCAATGAAAAATGTTGTTTCTTCCCTGTGATGATTAATCTGTAAATTGTCAGGAGAAATAGCCTCCTTTGTTAATGAAATGGTTACTATTGGTTTATAAAGAGCTTTTTAGTTAACAGTATGCAGCCGAACCATCATCTTGTCTCCTTGCAGCAAACACAATCAGCCTGGTCTTTGACCTTGTGTGTGTGTGTGTGGTGAGTGGGTTGTAGCACTGGATATTTCCCATCTGGGACCCTATGTTGGAACAGACTCAAAAATGTTTGATTTTAATTATGCTGATGGGCTTGTCAGTTACTATTAAATTTAAGTAAAAAAGAATATTTTAGCTGGGGGTGGGGGTGGGGACTCTGGTCCCCTGGAGCAAGACTTAATGGAAGGAGTAAGGAAGCAGATTAGGGAAGAGAACATTTGTACCTGGCTGTTTACGCACCTGCTGAGAGTCTGCTGGTGGTGAGTGCTAGAGTTTCATTGGTTGTTTCCCTGCTAAAGAGATAAGCAGCTGGCCATTTTAAAAGAGGCTTGACTCTCCAGCAGTGGACACCCCTCTGAGCAAAATAATACGCAAAGAACTGATTATACACACAACTCTCTGCCACTGGCACATCAGAAAGAGGACGGACCTTTGCTCAGTAAAATATGCACAAGATTTAGTCATCTTCTTGGGTAATATATGAAGGATTCCCCTTACCGCCTTCCTTACATAACCCCAAAGCAAGGATGTATTTACGTATGAAATAAAACTTTTTTTACTTCCATTTTTTCTTGCTGGAAGACAGACAGAAGACGTGCCATAGCATCAGCAGAAACTTCCAAACAATGTTGTTGAGTGGGCCATGAGGTGGGGGACCTACATACAGACTTTGTTGTTGTTTAGTCGTTTAGTCGTGTCCAACTCTTCGTGACCCCATGGACCAGAGCACGCCAGGCACTTCTGACTTCCACTGCCTCCCGCAGTTTGGTCAAACTCATGCTGGTAGCTTCGAGAACACTGTCCAACCATCTCATCCTCTGTCGTCCCCTTCTCCTTGTGCCCTCAATCTTTCCCAGCATCAGGGTCTTTTCCACGGAGTCTTCTCTTTTTTTTTTTTTAAATAATTTTTATTGGGTTTTTACATTTTATAACAACAAACACACACACAAAGACAAAAACACACAAACACACAAATACAATTACATACCCTAATTTTCTTTACCCACTTTCATTAACTTCCCCCCACCCCCTCCTCTTACATCCCAGTTCCAAAGTTAATTCAGCAAGTTCTTACCTAACCTCTTAAACATATTCATATTGTTTTTAAAAATTAAATTCTTTTTGTTTATCTATATTCAACTTATCCAATTCTCTTATAATCATTAATTTCTTTTTTTTTAAGGTCGATCTAACTTCCCCTCCACAAATTTTCCCTTTATTATATTAATTATAGGTCACACTGACCAAGTAAAACAAATCATAACATTTTATAGTTCTATTCTCTCTCCCCCCCCTGCCCCGGTTTCTGTCCCTTCCCAGACAAATGTCCAAAAAACAAACAAAAAATAGTTCTTAGTCCGGATTCCTCACGTCCGAGGCGTCTGATTCTCTGTCAGTCCCTCTCTGCCAGCTATATTGGTAATCCTCTTTGTTGGTCCTAAGACCCCGAAGGAGTTCAGTCAGAGACACATCATATTTTCTTTCATCCAGAATGTTAAAGAGTGTTTGCTGCGAAGGACCATCTAGTTTTCCATACTCAAGAGGAAAGTCCCAATCATGTTGCTTTATTCTTTTTAGTTTTAATATTCCAAGTACTCCAGGGACTTCTCTCTTCTTCTTTCTCATCTTTCGCAGGTTTGTAATCCAAAGGTCTTCTTGCTCATACTCTAACAATGCAGATTCCTGGTTGATATTTTCCACTTGTAGTGTCTGAACTCCTTCTTTCTTCTCTGTCAATTCCAAAGGCATCTCTTCCTGCTCAGCTGCAGAGTTTTTGTCATGCGTCTCCTTTGTGCATTCAGCAGAGTTGTTTGTTTCAGAATTCAAGGTCATAAAAACTTTGCTCAAAGCCATACTCTGCTCCTGCAGGATTCCCACGAGAAAGAACATTTTTTCTATCTCCGCCAGTAATTTTCCCTCTGCAGCCATTGTAATGTCACTAATTCCCCCTAGGGGGCTTTCAGTTATTTAGTAGTCCTTTTCCAATAATCTGTTACTTTGTTATTATCAATACTTTGTTTCCAATCGCCTCAGTTCAAATGTATCAGCTTTAATTCCAAGAGTTGTTAAATAACAAAATTCTTTACTTTGTCCGCCCGTTTGACAGCTTCTTTGACAGCTGTCAAACTCCTTTCATTTCTTCCTCCGGCACCCAAATAGGACACTCCCGGGTTTTTTGGGGGGATTACACACAAAGTTCCAAAATTCCCTTTCTCTCCAGCACAAAATCTTCTTCTATCAAATTTGTGAAAAACTTTTAAATCATCAAAACAGTATTCGTTCCGCCTTAATTCTCCGTTCCTTGCTTTAAATCGTCTATAAGTAGAGGGGGTGCGGACTTCCCTTTAACACATCCCCCGATCGTGCCGAATTCACAGGATAAAATTTTTAAAGTCCAAATTCCATTACTCACGGGTCCTTTGTTATCCAGTCCAAATTTTGGGAAGAAAGTCAGCGCTCTCCGGCCATGGCTTGCGGCTTCGCTCCACTGAAGTAGCGGTCTACTCTCAGCACCACGCCACTCTCCGTACCCTCTCCGTAGCCTTTAAAAAGGCTCTTCGTGGGTCGGGGAGGGCGCTTAAGGTGCCCACCGAGTCACCAAGTCCGCAGGCTTCCGCGCCTGCGGTTTCTGAGGGTCCCCGTGTCGCCGGCACGGCAAGACCCGTCTTCAGTAGAGCCGATTCCCTCCGGAGCTCGGAGGGAATCCGCCATTAGCCGTTCGCGCTAACCCGGAAGTCTTTTCCACGGAGTCTTCTCTTCTCATGAGGTGGCCAAAGTATTGGATTCTCAGCTTCAGGATCTGTCATTCCAGTGAGCACTCAGGGCTGATTTCCTTAAGAATAGATAGGTTTGATCTTCTTCCAGTCCATGGGACTCTCAAGAGTCTCCTCCAGCACCATAATTCAAAAGCATCAATTCTTCGGCGATCAGCCTTCTTTATGGTCCAGCTCTCACTTCCATACATCACTACTGGGAAAACCATAGCTTTAACTATACAGACCTTTGTTGGCAAGGTGATGTCTCTGCTTTTTAAGATGCTGTCTAGACTACATACAGACTAGCCCATAGAATAACAGGAATGCAGGACCAGCCCAAGACATTTTGCCGCTTTACACAAAGGACCAGGTGACACATACACCACTCTAGGAAGGATATGGTCATTACTTGAAGGTAGAACACCTGACTTATATGCAGAAGGACCCTGGATCAATTCCAGCATCTCCATACAGGGCTGCAGTGGCGTAGCGTGGGGAGTGCAGGGGGGGCGGCCGCACCGGGCGCAACATCTGGGGGTTAGGGTTAGGGATAGGGTTAGGGGGCGCAAATCCAGGGTTAGGGGGTGCAAATTACTTGCCTTGCCCCGGGTGCTGACAACCCACGCTACGCCACTGCAGGGCTGCGAAAGACCTCTATTTAAAACCTTGGAGAGCCACTGTAGATCATACTGGGCTAGATGGACCAACTGGTCTGGCTTGGTATAAGTCATCTCCTTATGTTCCTATTCAGTGGATGCTGAGTCTTCCTTAGATGCTGGCAATGAGGCAACATCCTCCACTTCTTCTGAAGGGAGCACAGGGAAAGTTGTGTAGCGCACAGTTCTGTCCTCTAGCACCTCACTGCCTTTCTCAGCTCTTAGCACCTGCTGCCTGAGGCAACTACTTCTCTCTGTCTAATGGTAGAGCCAGTGCTGGGGCATTTATAGTAGCAAGCAAGGCAGTGGTTCTCTGGGATTCCAGATAAGGTTGAACCTGGGATCTCCTGCATGGAAAGCAGATGCTTTGCCAGTGAGCTATGACCCTACACCAGCTGTGAGCTGACAAGTGCATTAGTGACAGCTACTACTCTGTCACTGTGAATTTTTACCGATTTCCACACATTGAGACTCTGCTCCCAACCCAGAGATCAGGAAGGAGGGGATTTCATTATCTATTATCAAAGCCTTCTTTTGCCAATATTATATTCATGTCTTTTCTTTTCTTTTCATTCTTCCTCTCTCTCTCTCTCTCTCTCTCTCTTTTTTTGGTCTGGTGTCCCACTTAGGTTTCAGTTTTTTAATTAAAAACCCTGTAACTGCTATTTCTGAGATACTGTTAAATTGGTGACTAAATTCCACCTGAGCACATTGACAGTTTCCTCTGACAGAGAAACAATGTCTCTTCTCTAAAATAGCAAATGTTAATAAAATATGCTGTGGGAGAGGAGAGGGAGGAGGCTGGAATGATGCCCTAATATTAAAGTACTGGTTTAATAAGCATCTTGCTCGCTCTCTCTTGCTTTCTCTCGAAAGCAATGATGGGACAATCTATTATTAAATGAAACAAATCAATATTAATGTAATGTGATGGCTGAGATTTGCTGGAGTAGTATTTTATATTCATGTGTATGCCGTTAACTCTGCCTTATTAGATATGTGCAACCTGGGTGAGTTAAGGTTGCTGTGGGAACCATCAGTTCTTAAATTTCCTGACTTTTATGTGTGTAAAATCGACCCCAAGCTACCTTATATAAACATCATGTGTGGCGTGGAATTTACTCCATTTAAAATCCAAAGGGAAAGAAGCATTTGTTTGGCTCCAGATATCCGATAAATTCTACATTTAGGCAAAAGAGGGGGAGGTGGTGCCATAGAATGATACTGTTGTGTGTGTGTATACCTGCATACCTGAAGGAGTTTCTCCGCCTGCATCATTCAGCCTGGATACTGAGGTCCAGCACCGAGGGCCTTCTGGCGGTTCCCTCACTGTGAGAAGTGAGGTTATAGGGAACCATGCAGAGGACCTTCTCTGTAGTCACACCCACCCTGTGGAACACACTTCCATCAGATGTCAAGGAAATAAACATCTACCTGACTGTTATAAGACATCTGAAGGCAGCCCTGTACAGGGAGGCCTTTAATGTTTGGAGGTTTTTTGTGTTTTGTTATTTTGTTGTAAGCCACCCAGAATAGCTGGGGCAACCCAGTCAGATGGGTGAATAATAATGATAATAATGGTAATAATAATGGTAATAATAATAATAATAATAATAATAATAATAATAATAATAATAGGCTGCTGCTTGCTGAGACCAGGATGGATGGGGCGGGGCAGCACAGCAGCATAAGAAGAGTGGAAAGGGGGTGACTGGGTTTTTGGCAGTGACGGTCAAATAACCCTGTGGGTTTTCTCCTCCTCACCTTCAGCACCATGCTGCTGCACCTGACTGGCCCAGTCCAAGGTGGTCACATTAGTGTTTAAAGCCTGAAATGACTTTGACCTCAAATATCTGAAAGACCACCTCCTTCCCTACAGACCCTCTCAGGTGATAAGATCAGCAGAGAGATCAGCCTAGGAGAGATACATTATGTGGTGATGTGAGAGGGGAACTTCTTTGCTATAGCATCCCTACTGCGGAATGTCCTCCCCTTGGAAGCCCAGTTGGCACCATCATTGGTCTCATTTTGTCACCAAGTTAAGACCTAGCTTTTCACTCAGACATTTCTGGGGTGTTAACTGCAGTTGCATTTATGCAGCTAATGTTGCCTTTAGTGCTAATTATTGGGTTTTATGTGGAATATTGATTGATGTTCTGTTGTGTTCCATTGTCATTTTACGGATTGGAAGCTGCCCTGAGATAACCTGATACAGAGTAGGTTAGAAATAAAGTCATGGTGATGATGATGCTTGTTCACAGCCATGCTGACTGGATATGGTTGTGTAAAAACCCTCTAAGGAATTTTAACTTGAAATTTGTTCTCCTAGTCCAAAGCCATTTTAATAGTCTGGTTTTACTTTATCCCACATGCACAGCCATACTTTCTGTACTTGCAGTAAATTCAGTCATGAGCCCTCTATATTTTGGCCTGTTTCAGTCACAGTTGCACTGCCTCATGGACTTTGTAATTTCAAGGCTGCAAAACCAGTACATCTCATTGCTTGCGGATTTCACTTATTGTAATAATGCATTGTGGATTTCTTTAGCCTCACAGCGCAATCATGTGCAAAGCTATGCAGAAGTAATACCTGTTGAATTCAGGGTGGCTTTCTGCTAGATAATACATAGGAATGTAGCCATAAGGCTACTAATTCTCGCACCTAATAACATGCTTTATCCCCTAGTTAGTTTCAATATTTCCTCAGTGTGCTGATGTTGTAGATCCCATGTTTTAGATTTCCCCCACAATTGTGGGGCAGAATTTCCAAATTTTGGTCATAGTTTCATTTCAGGGTTTTGTTTAATGGTGATCCCAATTATCGACTTCATAAAAGAGGACATATTCGGCACTCAACCTCTCTCGGGCTGCAATCTGCACAGACTCACAAAAACAATTTATACCTGTTTAAAACACTTCCTTTTTAATTTTGTTAGTTTACTAGTGCCAGAAGATCTGCTCAATATGAAGTCGTAAGGAGTTCAGCCAGATCCTTCCTGGAAACATGGTAATTCTCAGCAGCACACACTTCCCTCACATTCTGTTGTGTGTCTTTCTGAATGTCTGGCAGCTGCACATTTTCATCTGATGTTATTCAGAAACATTTAACTCACCAGCTGCGGCCAATATTTATATGCTTGAAAAATGCTTCCCATTTGCAATCAGCAAATGGACGGGCATATATGGGGTGACAGTAAAAATGTCATCTCACTTGGGAAGCATGCAATAGTAATAGGCGAAGAATCACAGCAGTACAGATTCGAAACTATATGTTGAGAGAGAAAGAACTGACGTCTTCAGAAACTGAAATTTATTTTTACTCACACAGCTGTTATAGGTAATGGCAGAATGAATGGCATTGCTCTGCTTTATAACCATCTTAATGTAAAGAGAATGTAGCTGGCCTTTTCTGACTCGGTACACCCCCCCCATGCTCCTATCAATTTCATATCTTCCAGACAGTTAGGCAGAAATTTGGTGTGGTCAATGCACAATGTCAGTGTCAGCTCTGTGCTGCTTTTAATTGTGTTTATACCTTGATTCAGGACTTTTTCAAGAAATGTGCAAGCATATATTCTTTTTTATGCTGTTAAATCTTTTTTAGTTTTTTATATGTGATTTTCAGTGATATACATTTCAATAGTTTTACAGTCATTTTAACATTTCAAAGCTCAACTTCCTTCCTCCTCTTTTTTGCGGTTCATTAAATTTATTTTTATCATTTCTTGCATATTCTAAATAAACTTAACTTATTCTTTTATTCATCTACTTTATTTATATACTCTTATGAAATTGCAGGTTATTACAATAACCCTGCCAATGTCCTTATCTGTTTGTTTGTAAATATTCAATAAACAATTTCCATTCTTTTATAAAAAGTCTGTTATCTTGTTATTCCGGTAAGTTTTGCCATTTCTGCATAGTCCATTAGTTTTTGTATCTATTCTTCTTTCATTGGGATTCTTCTTTCATTTTTGGGCAAATAATGTTCTTGTCGCTGTAGTCGCATACATGAAAAAATTTCTGTAATGTTTAGGTAGTTCTATCCCTATAATTCCTAGAAGAAAAACTTCTGTTTTTTGTTTAGTTTTTACAAATGTTTTTAAACATCTTTTTCAATTTGTTATATATCATTTCCCAGTAAGCTTTAACCTTACTGCAAGACCACCACATATGATAGAAAGTACCTTCTTTCTCTTTGCATTTCCAACACTTATTCGATTTTGGTTTATATTTTTTTGCCAGTTTACTCAGTGTTAGATACTATTTATATAACATTTTCATATGGTTTTCTTTTAAACCATAGCATGCTGTAAATTTTATATTTGTATTCCACAATTGCTCCCACGATTCCATATCTATATTATAACCAATATCTGTTGTCCCTGGTCATAATGGATTGCCTCTTTTAATACCATTTTAAGCCTATTTGCTAATATATCTTCAAAAAGTTTATAATCGTTATTCAACAAAGATATAGGTTGATAATTTTTGAGCTGCTCAGGATCTCTATCTTGTTTAGGAATCAAAGTTATATAAGCATTCTTCCAGGGTTCTGGCAGCTCAGCTGTATTTAAAGTCATATTCATAATATCCTTTAATGGTTGTATTAGGTAATCTTGTAACTTCTTACAATATATTGCTGAGAGCCTTTCAGACCCAGGTGTCTTCCCAAATTTTGCCTGTGAGATGGTTTGCTGTAATTTCATCATTGTCACCAGTCCATTCAAAATTATCATTTTATCTTATGGTATTTTAGAAATTCCACTGTCCTCTAGATATTTTTGCATTTCTTCTATATTACCCTGTTTAGCTCAATATAGATCTGTTAAAAAAACCAAAAACCTCACAAATTGATCTCTTATTTCTTTAGGGTTTTCCACAACTCTACTTCCTATATGAGTTTTTTTGTGCAGGATTTTTCTTGTCTTTTCTTTATTTGCCATGCTAATAGTTTCCCTGGTTTTAATTGTTTCTGTTTTAACTACTAAATTTTCCACTCTGTTTCTTGATTTATTATCAATGAGAACTGTATTTGCAGTATCTTATCCTGCTTCACCGTCTCTTTTCAAGGGGAATTTATCAATTCTTTTTCTTTTCTTTTTACTTCTTCTAAGATTTCTTGCTTTTTCAACTCTCTCTTCTTCTTTTGGTATGCGCTTTGCTAAATAAAAAAACCCTGCATAATCACTTTACTCGCATCCCAACCTACCTTTAAATTTGTCTCCTGATTTAATTAATTTCAAAATAATCCTTTAGAATTTTCCCCTTTTTCTAATATTTCTTGTTACATCAGAGGCTACAAAGTCCTTTCCCAATCTTTTATTAATCAAAATTATTCTGCGTTTCTTCACAATGTGTGTGTTTTGGAGGCAAATCACATCCAAATTTATTTTTTTTACCTCAAGTTCAATCATGATTCTTTTGGTTTTATTATCAAGTCCATTTGCATTCCAAGTTAAGATTTTCAGCTCCATCTTGTTCTTTATTTGTTTGTTTCTCGTCTCACCCTCTGTTGATTCTTCTTCTTCCTGTCCTGCTTCCAAACCAAACGCCCTTTCTCCTGCTAATTCTTTTCTGTATTTTCTCCAGAATTTGTCTGCTTCCCAACGCCTTTGTTTTCTTCCTTGATATGTAAAAGATACTCCTTCAGGATATTCCCAATGATAAGGGATTTTGTTATATCTCAATGTATGTGTCAAAAATTTAATTTTACCCTTTTCTTTAATAATCTCATCAGAATTACTTTCAAAATTATTGTTTTCTGCTCATCGATCTGGAAGTTTTTCCGATAGTGCATCTGTATTACTCCATCTTTAATTCTCTTTGAATTATTAGGAGGTTCTTTGGCTGCCATTGCCTGGCATGGCTGGGTCCAATTCAAGGCCTGTGGAACTGTGCTGGAGGCCTCAGGTAAAGAAGAGACAGGTGGCTGGTTCCCTTAAATTCAACAAGTGGTGTAGGTTTGTGGAGTGACTTTCCTTCCTTCCTACTGGTAGGATTTGAAATCTAGAAGGCATCAGCTCAGGAAACTGTTCCCAAAACTATATCTGAGCCCTGGGTTGACTGAAGTAGCCTCTGGTCATGTGCAGAGTGTCTTTGCCCTCACCACTGAAATGTTGGCACCTTGTGAAGTAGTGATACAGATACTTTTATGGAGAAGGAATTGTGATTGTAATGTTTATGTAGTATTTTAATGTCTGCTTGTAGAGCTATTTTGCCATATTTTACGTTACCCTCCCAGGATCACTTTGTGATGAAGGGTGGGATGAAAATGAAATAAAATTTTAAGAAAGAAGAGCAGGGTTCCTTGGTGTTATCCATGAGTAGTTCGCACCTAGAAGCTGACTGAGCAGGAACACAGGCTTCCTACTATGATGAAATGTGCTGTATTTTTATTTAAATCAATCAGCATATGTCGATTTTATGCAAACCAGTGCCCTCTTCTATGGTTTGAATTTCCTCTTCTGAAAGCATTTCTACTGAATTTCTACTGAACTTACTCCCAAGCATTTCTACTGAACTTACTCCCAAGTAAATGTGTGCAGAACTACAGCCTTATTAGACTAATTTATTAAAATAATTATTTCCTGTCAAGTGCAATGTAGTGTGGAACTGTGAACATAGATAGAACTGGGTACATAGTGAAAAAACATATTTCACAGAAACATATAATTGTAGACCTGGAAGGGACCATGAGGTTCATCTAGTCCAACTCCCTGCAATGCAGGAATCTTTTGCCAGACATGGGGCTCAAACCCACAACCCTGAGGTTAAGAGTCTCATGCTCTACCAACTGAGCTATTAAAGATTGCATGCCATCTTTGGAATTCCAGATCTCAGCTTGTATTCCCACGAACGGTATTACCTCTTCCCCCCTCCTCTTTCTCTCAGCCATGGTGTTCAAGACCTAGCTGGTGTGTAACTGTAGATGGGTCAGCACCTGAGGAGAAAGTGCTGTTTCTAATCCTTGCAGGTGAGCTCATAGAAGCAAACAAGTTCCCGATCACTTGGAAGGTGGTGATATTTCCATTGTTCTCATCCTGTAAGCTTTTGATGCTACTGATGTCCTTGAGTCGGAAGGCATGTGCTCTAACAGAAAAGTGGGTTTATCACGGATGAATGACATCAGCCTGCATCCTGGAGAAGGAGGAATTCAAGATGCAGAATGCGAGGGAATAACATGTTAATCTTTGTCGAATATCAAGAAGACTTCCAGATCTGAGGCTTTGATTTGGCTTTTGAGAGAGATGAGACTGCCAGACAGAGATCAGATCTGAATCAAACAACAAAGGTCAAGCTGGATCTGATTGTTTTAGTTCAGGCCTTTCTCCAGCCGGGAATAGGAAATTAGGGAGTCTGTTCATAAAGCTTTTTGTGTAACATCCCTCACCCTCCGCCCCTTCCAGATGGGCAGGAAGATATTCTCTTTCTTTTGTCATGGCAAAATATGCAGCAGCAGAGCAAATTATAAAACACAGCCATGTCACGCACTGGGGGCTGCATATGGCTGGACACAAGGAAGCTGACTATAAATAAGCAGGAAAGGTCAGGACTAACCTAGAGCTGCATATGAAATAACTGCAAATGACTGTGTCCTCCCACCTTACCTGTTTGCTTAAATGATAGGGGAAACATCTGAACACATTCCAAAATGTGAAAATCACTATCGCTTGTAGTTAAGACGGCAACATCTGGCATATGGAATATTACCACGTGAAATACTTGAAGTGGCAATGAATAAAATGTTAGGTAGATTCATTCATTACTTTCTGTTGTGGACTTTGGAGTGCCAACTTGAATAAAATATTGGGAGACCCAGGTAAGCCCCACCCTGCATAATCAATCACTTGATGTGCCACACATACACTATTTGAATGGCAATGCACATCAACTTTGGGGCCCCCAGCACACTCAAATATATATATTATTTAAGGGCCTGTACAAGTTGGCTCCTATATCCTGCTCAGACACTGTTTTGTGGAAAGGTGGAGTATAAATGTAACAAACAAGCAAACACTAAAATATGCAATTCTTCTGGTGAAAACCCAGAAGGAACAGACAGTGTGGTGTAATGGTTAAGAGCGGTAGACTTGTAATCTGGTGAACTGGGTTCGCGTCTCTGCTCCTCCACATGCAGCTGCTGGGCCAGTCACACTTCTTTGAAGTCTCTCAGCCTCACTCACCTCACAGAGTGTTTGTTGTGGGGGAGGAAGGGAGAAGGAGAATGTTAGACACTTTGAGACTCCTTCGGGTAGTGATAAAGCAGGATATCAAATCCAAACTCTTCTTCTTCTTCCTCTTCAAAGGAACTGTTTCAAACACGAAAGCAGATTTACAAACAAAACACAGACAAAAAACCATTTCAGACGCATCACCACGAGCTCCTTCAGATGGCCTATTTATTGAACATTCATTCTGATGTACAAAGCTTCCAAGGTGGCTGGATTATATCTGGTCTTTATTGTGTATTTATTCTGATTTGTTCGCAGGGTGGTTATATGACCATGAGTATTTGTCCTGCATTCATCCATCCCAATTTGCTTGCCAGGAGTTTTACATGCCTTCCCATTGGTCATTCATTCAACCCATACTTTCCAATGCATTTCCCCTTCCCTTTCCAAAGCACCAAAGGTCTGATACTTTTTGTAAAAAAAAGTGGATTTGTTGCACTATAGTAACAGAGCACTTTATTCCATTTTAATTGCACAAACTTATATTTTTGGTATGCACTTGAATCATCCTGCAAAACAGTGGCAGCCTTGAGACCCCACCCCACCCAAAGCATATAATGAATGCATGGGTAGGGAAGGCAGCGTTGCACGTCATGCTCCACCCAAGCACACCAGTTTGTTTAAACTAAGCTTCTCTGCATTGCAGGGGGTTGGACTAGATGACCCTCCACAATTCTATGATTCTATTATTCTGATATCCAAATTACATGATAGAAAGGGGCAGAAGCTGCCCCTGTGATGTCGCTCAGTTCTGCCCGCATTTTGCCCTTTTTGTTTACTGCTTGTGGTCTTTGGTTTTAGCAGACTGACATGCAGAAATGAAGCTTTGCCTATTAGTTTATCTCCATTCCATTCAATTAGAGCCAATGGGATGCATTTTTCAAGCCTAATTGCCATGCATGGCGGTGACTTTCAGCAACAGAGGCACAGCAAACCGGGATGGAAGGCTTTACCTTTTCTCCTCCCCAGCTGTGATGCCTCTGAAAATACCGCACACGTGTACTTAGCAATCATACTATTATGTGCGGGGCAGGTCCAGGGGTTCATTGCTGGGCACATGCACCCCAGCAGAGGAATGACTGACAACCTTTTTCTTGCTGATGTTCCCTGTCCTCCTGTCTTCTCCAAGCATGCAAATAGTGGCACAAGTGCAGAGACAGACCAGAGCATCTTTACTTGCCTTGTGTTCTCTGTATGGGCAGTTGCACAGTTTAGGCCCAGAGAAAGCTGGCAAGCAAACTGCCAGTTGTGACAACACTGAGAAGTGTTGGAATTAAAAGGATAGCAATCAGAGAATTGCTAACTGTTGAAGGGAGTCGCAGAGAGCATCTTGCCCAAGGACCTTGCAGATCCTGAGGCAAGCACTCAGGGTGGGAGGGGATGTGAGAGATGGGTAGCAGTGACAAAGAAGGGTGAGAAGGGACTGAATGTGAAGACACCACAGACCACATCTGATTTAAATACAGTGCACATCTGTCTTAAAAGATTCACCTGTTAAATTTCTATACTTGTCAGGTACTGTTGCAAGAACAGAAAAACGTGAGCAGTGCTAGCAGGAAGAAGTAGTGGATGTTTCATTACTTGGAACCACATAAGCAGGCCTAGATTGCATTTTGATGAACGCATAAAGGCCCAGCTGCTATCATGTTTGTATAAGAGGGGCAAAGGTACTCACCTTCTTTCCAGGACTGGGTTCATCTAAAACTGCCCTGGTTCATAATGTGAGGGCAATGTACCCAGCACAAGACAGGGGCATAGTGTGACAGGAGCCCTGTCAATTTCAATGAAGTTTAAAAAACAGGCACCTATTTATTTGTTCCAAGAAAGAGGGACAGAAGAGCTATCTTGCCCACACTGTGAGAAACTGGGAAGAACAGAATGTGTCAGCCAGAGCAATGGATGAGAGTACATGCCCCTTTCTTCAGTCATGCTGCCCCTTAGTGTCTGTGAATGCATCTATTTCCCATGTTTGGATAGGGAATTGCATATCATGGATCAAAGCTGGGGAGAGGAAAGGAAACCCTTTTTTAGCTTTACACCCTCATCCTTCAAGGTAGACTCAAGATGTACCACCCTTGCATAGGTGAGGATGGCAGCAGGTGTGTTTAGCACAACTTTGCATTTAATCCACCTTGTGACCTAGGAAAGCTTTTGGGGATGCCTTAAGCGTCCGCGTTAAGACCTTGAACAAATCCCTTTCAGCAGTTAGTAATTATCTGATTACTATCCCTTTAACTCCAACACACAGACAATTACACGGCAAATTTCCTGTAACGACATGGCGATCATACAGCCTTTCACATACTCTGATAATTCCATTCTAAGATACTGCGAAAAGGTTAATTTCTACAGGGTCCCATGTGTTACCTGTCTATTCTTCTCTTACGCATACAACTTCATTCCCCGTACTGTGACTCTGCCCAATAACCAAACCATAAGAAGGTCAGCTACATTTAAGGGTCTCTGCTATTTTATTTTATTTTAAAAAAAGAAAAAGCCAGAAATACATTTTTTGCTCTTTCAGTAATTTCGTCTTACAAGCTGCTGTCTCCTTCTGTGCCCTCCCCTCAGGGAATATTTAGTGGTTTACAAGTCAGGCAGTCTTGACTGCAGTGGTCTAGTAGGCTTACAATATGAATGCAGGTAATGCTTGAAACTTCATCTGAGCTAAAGCTCGTCAGGACCTATTTTCAGTATCAAAGATCAAATGCTACATTAGCTTTTTCTGGAACATTTCTGGCAGGGAAGTTCCTCTGAGCACCTTTGTCACTGCTGAACTCCCTACACTTCTTCTTGTTGTTTAACATTTTTTATCTTATTGAAGAAATTTTAACATAATCAAACATTTAAATTACATTTTATAATTTCAGTTAACCCCCCCCCTCCCCGGACTTCCCCCAACTTCCCTTCCTGGTTTATAGCATATCTGTTTCTTTTGCTTATAATTTTATATTCCTTGTATATTAAAAAGGTTGTATCATTTGTCTATTCTTTTCATTTTTACCTCATAGTTATATTTTTGTTTGTATTTGTCCATTGTAAGTGTATTACTCGAATCCTGCCAGTGAGTTCATTTCAGTGCATTGTTTCTGCACATACATCATAAAAGGTTCCCAATCTTTTTTAAAGTCGTTATTGTCCTTATCTTTGAGTCTCTCAGTTAGCTTTGCCATTTGAGCATATTCCATCAAGTTTTCTTGCCAATGTTCTTCACACTTGTAGGGCTAGCACCAGATTTGAATCACAGCACACTTTTTGTTGTCCAAATAAGCATTTGGTTGCTCTGTCCTTTCTTTCCTTTGGCTGTCATAATTAGACACATGGTATTTAAGGTAGATAGTCATATTTCTTTCTGCTTGATTAATAATAATTAAGTAATTAATCTTGATCGTTCAGTCCTTTTAACAATTCTTCACCCAATCCTTGTTCACTTCCTAGTGAAGTGTGATGTGTTACATGTCCTGCTTACATGACAGTATCTTACAAATTGTGGTGTGTGTGTGTGTGGGTGGGTGTTACACACCACCCCAATTTCCAAGTGGTGAGATACTCCAGGGGTACCAGACGCACTTACCAGGGTCAGTGTTTCATTTTGGAACCATGAAGCACAGAAGAGTCTTGGGTATCTTTATAATATATGGTTTATTTGCACATCTATACACCCTGTGCCAACTGTGGAGGGGGTTCTGAGCATCACATCCCAAGCAGCACCAGTTTCTTCCAAAGGCAACAGCATCCCTGTCTTGCAGCTTGCCTTTCCCCGAGAATGGCCGCATCGCACCTAGGATCATAGAGTTGGAAGGGACCACTAGGATCATCTAGTTCATGTGGGGCTTGAACCCTCAACCCTGCGATTAACAGTCTCGTGTTCTAACCATGCTAACCCAAGCCCTGGTGTTTTGTACCACAGCGAGAGGCCCCACCCATCTGCATTCACACACCTAGCTTTTTGCAGGGGGGGGAGGGGGTGCAGTGGGGGCGGACCACCCGGGTGTCTTCACTGAGGGGGGTGACATCGCCCGCTCTCTCCCCAGCTGTAGGGCACGCGCACGACTCAGTGCACCTGAGCAGCTATCCTGCACCTGGGAGGGCACCCTCCTTACCCTGCGCCCCTCAGGAGTGCACACCACACTGTGCCCCCCTCGGGAGCGCATCTGCCCTGGGCAGCGCAGGCATACGCTCCACTGCTGGCTCTTTGATGCTTTGTTGTGCTAGCACCCTCAGGCTCTCACCTCAAAGGAAATTAGGCTGACTCCACTGAACCTATGTTTGAACACTTGAACCTACCTTTGAACCCATGCTGATTTCACAGGATTAAGGATGTCTGGCACAAGATCCTGCACACAGGGTCTGAATGAAATACAGTGGTACCTCAGGTTAAGAACTTAATTCGTTCTGGAGGTCCATTCTTAACCTGAAACTGTTCTTAACCTGAGGTACCACTTTAGCTAATGGGGCCTCCCACTGCTGCTGCGCCGCAGCCGCATTATTTCTGTTCTCATCCTGAAGCAAAGTTCTTAACCCGAGGTACTATTTCTGGGTTAGCAGAGTCTGTAACCTGAAGCGTCTGTAACCCGAGGTACCACTGTAGCCTTTGTACATGCTAATTAACAGGGATTATCGCACACCTTAAATACATGATCTATCTTAAATACACGAGTCTGGCTATCACCTCCAAGGAAACTAGTTTTGACACCCCCAAACCTTAATTAAATTCTAGCACCAACAAATCTATAACATATAAGTGTATACACACACACACACACACACAGACAGACACAGCTCCATCACCTTTTTCCTTGTGGAATTCCAGGTGGCTTACAGATAAAAACAAGAATTGCTAACATTTCAACATCGTTAAAAAACCCCCAATTAAACATTATAGAATTAAAACTATATGCATTTATGAAATCTGTTTAAAACACACAAATAATTACAATAAAAATGGCACAGCACCAGCCCTTTCATTAAAAGCCACAACATATATGTATATGACTCCATCATATTGAAAGGTTACTGCTTCAGTTTGATTCAAAATCAATTGGCCACCAGAAATCTCACGTGCAAAACTTGCAAAATGAGTTGAGTAGATCTGTGCCCTTTAAATCCTCAGTTTTTTCAAAGATCCTTTCAGCAAGTATATGATCCAGCTGTGGCCCAGATCCATGTGATCTAGAGGGATGAGGGCAGAGTACTTCCTCTTTGTCATTTGAAGAGCAGAGGTAGCTGTTTTGGCTGCATAACAGAGGGAAACTTGGTCGTGACCTGCAGAGATTTGAACTGCTGCCATATAGGAAGGTAAGGAAGTCCTGAATGCCATGTGCATTACTTTATTTCTTGTGGTTGCCCTCAGATATTAGTGAAAATCAATATTTCTCTGCTGGTTTAAACTCTCTGGGTTGTTATCACAAGGTATTTGCTATCAGGTAGCTCATTTTCATTACATGCTTCGGCGAGAAACACCCCACAATGCCAGAAGCTAGAACAGAGCATATTAGGTGGCAATTCAGAATGCTGGCTGCATATCTGCTGGGTAATTTACTGACCAGGCTGCTTCTGTAATTTCCTCGTCAATACGGCTGTGCGGATTTAGCGGGATAAGCTTTGTCAACATGTGTGTTGTTTAACGGAGATGGTGGACTGCTCATTCCGCTGTGGGTCTATGGGAAAGGATTTGGTGGATCTCTGCAATTCTCCTGTAAAACAAACAGCCAACGCATCAGAACAATGGCACTAATCCACTGCTATTTGCAAGTTAAGCAAAGAAGCCAAAGAATGAAAGGATATTCAGATCAATTCTCACCCTTGCTCTGACCTAGTGATCTCTCCCCCCCCCTCTCTTTTAAACAACCAAAGTTACCAAATGCCAAGCTTCTAGTTTGGCTCTGCCAAACCCATTCTGGATCAGCTGTTTCCTTACCTGACATTACCTACATATAACATCATGTTCATGGCTTGGCCAGCCAAACTGGGAGTCCTGGTGAGCCTGTCTAGTCCTGCAGGCGAGAGGTTCCCTACCTCTGATTTATGCTAAGGGTCTTGGCAGGAAGTACTCTGCGGTGCAGGAGAATCTTGTGCAAATGGCACATCTCAAGTGGATATCCTCTGTGCAGATTCTGTGATTGCTTCTGTGAGGGCCTTCTCGGTAGTGGCGCCTGCCCCGTGGAACACCCTTCCATCAGATGTCAAGGAAATAAACAACTATCTGACTTTTAGAAGACATCTGAAGGCAGCCCTGTTTAGGGGAGTTTTTCATGTTTGAAGTTTTATTCTGTTTTTAATGTTGTGTTGAAAGCCTTCCAGATGGGCAGGGTATAAATTATTATTATTATTATTATTATTATTGTTGTTGTTGTTGTTGTTGTTGTTGTTGTTGTTTTATGCATGCTGCATAGTGTCCCACAATTACATGTTGTCTTTCACATGCAAACTCCATATAGTTCATTTCAAATTTTATTTCACACACAAACATTCAGACATCTACATTCTCTTTCTCACATTCACACAGATGTGCTTCAAAACCCACAAACTCTCATACAGCTTCGCTTCTTTCTCCCTTCCTTGTACTGAGTCAATCAGAAGGCCATCTGGCTCATCTCCAAGCCCAGCAACCTTTCACTGGAGGTGCTAAGGACTGATCCTGGGATTTTCTGCAATGTAGAGCATGTTCCGTACCACTGAGACTAGATGGTGTTCAGTACATAGAGATGGCCAGTACATAGAGATGGCCAGGGAAACAGTGTGCCTTGCGGTATTCTGACCTTCCAGTGAGCAAATGCAATCTCAACAAAATGTACTGTTTTCAGATATACTGAGAATCACTTTGAGGGTGTGTGGGTGTGTTTGTGGGTATAGATATAGAAAATATAGATATATGAGTTTCTGCATAACAGATGGAAATGAAGCAATTGAGGATACATGCGTGTGCATTTGAGAAGAAGGGTGAACATAGTTTTAAGAACACATCCATGTGAATTTTTCTGGAAGAGAAAACAAGCATGCTACAGTGGGACAACTGTGTGCTTCAGTAGCTATGTATGTGCATAGCTGTATGCTGTATTGCTTGGTGTTAACGGTGGCATAGCTTGATAATATGCATACAGTGCTAACAACTGATCACCTTCTACATCCTTCCTTCTTCCATCCATGCCTGTTAAGAGCTAAGGATGTGGGAGAGGTTCAGTTCAGTTTGTATTTTAATGTGAATCTACCTACCTAATCTACAGTTCTTTAAACAATACAAAGCCCAAAATGCATCTATTGTTCAAAATTTGCATTTCTGTGAACGTTGCGGTGAAGTTCCCTGAGAAAAATGCCTACGTAGGATGAAAGTGTGCCTGAAAATGCACACTGAAGATAACATACAAAAATGTGTATATTAAAATAAATGTGCATTGAATGCTAATGAATTTTCATGAGGGCTAAAGCAGAATGTGGCAAACTGAATTTAAGATTGGGAAAATGAGTAACTGGGAGTAGAAAAACCCTAAATGGATGAATTCTTCCATCCCTATTTCCAGCAAAGCTACAAGGAAAAAGAGAGGGCTGCAGATGCAGTCAGTTTCAACAGAAATCACTATGCACAATGAAAAGGTTTTTTTAAAAAATATAATTGTTATTAGTTTTCCAATAATAGCCAAATTATAACAATAACAATTAATTCACAAATTATTCAATTATCAAAGTGCCAATCAACTTCCAATTAATACACTTTGTTAAAGTGGCTCCCTGTATGATGGTTTGGGTGTATTTCCGATCTTATATTATCTTTATTCTGCCCTGCATGTGAAAACTGTTACATCCATGGAGATTCCTTCTGTCCATATATGGTATTGTCTTTTCACTTCCCAGCTGTTGTTTACTCCCATCTTGGCTTGGGGAGGAACTGAATCTTGAAGTTTCTCAAAAGGTCCTATCTCTCCGTCCCTTGTTTCAGTGTCTCAGAACAGGTGACAGTCTGCTAGAAACCATTCTGTCTCATAGTAAACCATCGCAATGCAAAGAGGTGTTACACCCAAAAGTTGTTTAGAAAGGTTTGGTTTAGGAAGGAACTGGTTGGAATGGAAGTTAAATGCATTTGAAAGCATTGCATGAGCAATGAAGGGAGTGGACAAGATGAAAGAGTGCATGAACTCTGTAGTAGTTTTGAACCCAACCACATTTCTGAGTTTCTGTCCTGAGAGCCAGTGTGTAAATAAGGTGGGGCATCCAACATGGTGGCATTCAGGTGCAATCCTGCCATCCAAGTGGGTAGCCATATCACCTGGGGCTGATGGGAATTATTGTCCAGCAGTTTCTTGAGAGCGCCATATCAACTACCCATGACACTGTGAGTTCCAGGCTGAAGTCTTTTTAGACATGGCCTCCTTGGGTGACACCTTGGCTGTCATTTTGATTAAAGGTAAAGGTAAAGGGACCCCTGACCATTAGGTCCAGTTGTGACCAACTCTGGGGTTGCGGTACTCATCTCGCTTTATTGGCTGAGGGAGCCGGCGTACAGCTTCCGAGTCATGTGGCCAGCATGACTAAGCCGCTTCTGGCGAACCAGAGCAGTGCACGGAAATGCCGTTTACCTTCCTGCCAGAGTGGTACCTATTTATCTACTTGCACTTTTGACGTGCTTTCGAACTGCTAGGTTGGCAGGAGCAGGGACCGAGCAATGGGAGCTCACCCCGTTGCAGGGATTCGAACCGCCAGCCTTCTGATCGGCAAGTCCTAGGCTCTGTGGTTTAACTCACAGCGCCACCCGCGTCCCTGTCATTTGATTACCTGTGTGCAAAATGCAAAGAGTTTGTGATTTCCTTACAAGTTGTGAGACTGGTTGTTGTTTTCGTTGACTTGTCTCTAGAGAATATACAAGCAAATGACCACAAAACATCTTCCACATAAGAAATGCTACAAATGAAGGTTTTTTTTTTAAAAAAAGAAAAAGTGCAATCTGGTATTTCTTTTCTTTCTAACAAATAATGCTGTACCCTCTGCTGTTTTTTTATATATTGGTGAAGCTTATAGTACAACAGGCAATGAGAGGACTCAGCTAATGTTTAATTGTGTGGTTAGATGTACTCTGTAAAAAGCCAATTTCCTCTCTCGTGAGCAGCTTGGGCATCTGCCTATACTGACTACAGACTCTAGAGGGGCTCAGCCAACAACTTTGAACGAATTAAGTGAGCACACTTGTAATGTCGCCTCCCAAATCCTCAGGAGCCAAGGGAGGGAAAGACCATTTTCTATGTACAAAACCTGCCTCAACCATCCCTCTTGTTTCTAATCAGAGGATTCAAATAGAAAAGAGGGCCATTGTGAGGTTGCTTGGAGAGATAGGATTGCAAAATCATTCCCTTTGTCCTTTAAGCTTCAAAGGCTCAGCGTGCTGCCAATTACCTTTGCTTAAAGAAACCATGAATTCACACTGGCACATGCTTATTTTCACATAAGCACTCCTTGCCCTGTGTTCACTCATAAGTGTGCTCATTGGCATGTATACATACACACAGCCATATGCTTTTACAAGGGTGCCTAATATTGCCTAAGAAGACTCTGTGGCAGCTCAGGAAAAGGGAAGTGCAAGCAGCACTTGCCTGAAAAACGCCAAGCACAAGATGGACAATGAGCATTTTTCAGTGTCGCTAGGCCAAGTCACTGGTCAGAGACTGGGCTGGAGCTGCTGTAGAATCTGGCATCTTAAAATTACCTCAAGACCAATATTCTCAAAAGAAACTTAACCAGCATTTATCACCAAAGTCACGTTGACTCTCACCTCAAAAATGGTGGAATGGACCCTAAGTTGTCATCAGCAGTGATTTACATAACTGCTTTTAAGTATATCTTGGGTTTTATGTTTTGAATAGGATTGATATTTTATATTTTTTTTAAAGAAAGATAGGCTGACAGATAGACACACAGAAAAATGGATATTCTTGCTAAGCCCTACAATACCAAAAAATGGTTGCTGGAGATATGGGCAGTGCTTTTTTTCAGCTCCAGCCCTTCTCAGGTGGGTGCCATTGCCATTATAAGAGAACAAGGGAGGCTTCAAGGTGAGTTCCGAGCAGTCCTTGTTTTCTGGGCGGGGGGAGGGGGGAACTTACCACGATATGGATGATGATAGATAGATAGATAGATGATAGATAGATAGATAGATAGATAGATAGATAGATAGATGAGAGATAGAGATAGAGATAGAGAGATAGAGAGATAGATAGATAGATAGATAGATAGATAGATAGATAGATAGATAGATAGACAGACAGACAGACAGACAGACAGATAGATGATAGATAGATGATAGATAGATGATAGATAGATAGATGATAGATAGATAGATAGATAGATGATAGATATAGATGATAGATGATAGATAGATAGATAGATAGATAGATAGATAGATAGATAGATAGATGATAGATAATTGATTGATTGATTGATTGAGGGCTCAGTCATAGTGGCACACACCCACACCCAGGGCAGTGGCTAAATATAAAGGTAAAAGACCCCTGACCGTTAAGTCCAGTCGTGAACGACTCTGGGGTTGCAGAGCTCATCTCGCTTTACTGGCTGAGGGAGCCGACGTTTGCCCACAGACAGTTTTTCTGGGTCATGTAGCCAGCATGACTAAGCCACTTCTGGCGAAACCAGAGCAGCACACAGAAATGCCATTTCCCTTCCCGCCAGAGCAGTACCTATTTATCTACTTGCACTTTGATGCGCTTTCGAACTGCTAGGTTGGCAGGAGCAGGGACCGAGCAATGGGAGCTCACCCCATTGTGGGGATTTGAACCGCCGACCTTCTGATCAGCAAGCCCAAGGCTCAGTGGTTTAGACCACAGCTCCACCCGCGTCCCTAGTGGCTAAATATAGGATGTGATTAATAAACACAAGCAGACCATGATCTGGGTTAGAAATGCCCACAACTTTATTGATTCTCTCTCTCTCTCTCTCACCCTTCACTAGCTGTCTGGTCCCTTGCTTCTTCCACCTTCACTCAAGATGGTGATTTCACTTATCGTGAATACACCACAAGAGCCAACACACACACAAGGACTACTTCAGTCTTAGTGTCTCCCCCTTTTTTCTTTCTTCACTGTCTCCCTGGTTTGCTTTCCCCACTTCCTATCTTCTTCTCAAAACCTACAATCCTAGACTGACTCCATTTAGCTGGCAGTGAGTCCCACTGAAGTGAATGGGATTCACTTCGGGAATAGATTTGGTGAGGGTTGCAGGGTCCTGTCAGAAGCTCCCCCTCCATCCCATTCCATCTATCCCATCCAGTGTTTTGCCTCAAGCCTTGACAGAGCTCTCTCCCATTTTTGAGGCAATCCTAACTTTTGAAAGTGTGTAGTTTTTTTGCCCAATAAGCTGCTTTAAAGGGGAAGCAAGGGAAATGGGAAGCATCCTAGCAGTGCAGAAAAGCTGTTTTGCTGTCTTGAGAAGTCCAGAAGAGGAGAGAGAGAGAAAGCTGAGGGCAGAGTTGGAAGCGGAATTTGAGAATACTACTGTGAGATGATCACAGAATCACAGATTTGGAAGAGACCTCAGAGGGTCAACCCCCTGCATTGAAGGTACCTCAACTCAAGCAGCCTCAAGTTAAGGCAGCCAGTTAAACCTCCCCCCTCCATTAACCCCATTGTAACACAGAAGGTGCCCCTTGAAAGCCCCCATCCCACTAATCTCTCTCTTTTTATTGAAGGGAGCGGGGGCAAGCTAGCAAAGAACTATCCTCCTTTTATTCCCCCCCATGTTTAATATGGAGGGAATAGGGAAGCTATTTAAGGGAAACAAACAACATAAACACCACCAGTAAATAAAAATAAAAACACTTTCACCCCCCTTTCTTTTCTGCCAGTGGGGATGGGTGCAGGGGAAGAAAAATGAAGAAGCAAAATCTTGGGTTACATACACTCAGGTTACAGACTCCGCTAACCCAGAAATAGTACCTTGGGTTAAGAACTTTGCTTCAGGATGAGAACAGAAATCGTGCTCCAGTGGCGCAGCGGCAGCAGGAGGCCCCATTAGCTAAAGTGGTGCTTCAGGTTAAGAATAGTTTCAGGTTAAGAACGGACCTCCGGAACGAATTAAGTACTTAACCCGAGGTACCACTGCAATGGTGTTTAGGGTTGGGGAAACAGATGTGTGAAAAAGCAAAAGGGCGAGGGAGAATTGGGAAGAGTTCTAGGGTGAGGAGGAGAAAATGGGGAGCATAAGGGGGGGGTAGAGATAAACAACACAGAGAGAAGGGAGGAAGGGAAGGCAGCATCCTGCTTTCTGCCTCCCAGGAAGCTCACAAACACATAGAATGGCGCAAACGGGGCTTTAAAGGCACGTCAATTTCCACCCCCTCTTAACTTCTAAGCAAGCGTCTCTGTCTAGGAGAGGGAAAGGAAGTCTCCAGGCAGCATCCTGCTTCTGCCGTCCAGGTAGCTCACAAATGGATGGAAGGGGGGGTTAAAGGCACAGCAATGTCCCATTTTTTCCTCTCGAGCAAGCCTTCTTCCCTGAATCTCAGCTCTGCCTCTCCCGCTCATGCGACCAAACAGCAGGCGCAGGGAGGTTTCTTCCCTAGTCGTGCTTTACACATGGGTCAGGTCCTCCTGCAGGGAAGGAGTGGGGCAGTGCTGCTGGCCTCACCCTTGATGCCATACGCCAGGGCTTGATGCCGTGCATCTGACATTTGCATGTTGAGTGCAGACATCTGAAGAGGAAGCTCTGTGTGTGAGCTCATGCCTAGGCATTGCTCTTCAGACATCTGCACTCAACATTCAAGCGCTGGGGCCAGGGGCGGGGATCTAGCTGAGACACACAACGTCGGGGCGGTGGTAGGGGCAGCATGGCTCCACTGTGCCCTGCGTGCATATAACGCAGAAACAGAGCTAAAGGGCATCACAGCACACGCTGCGCTCCTTGTTCTCAGTAGCTGCGATCTTCTGCCTTGAATGGTGATTAAGCTGTTCAGATCCAAGGAATCTTTCATTCTTCCTCCTCAAAGCACCTTGGTGGCTCACCTCGGCATTTTCATGCCAGAGCAACTTCCGATGTTTAAATATGCAGCGCGTTGCTTAGAAGGGCATTTTTCACCTTCAAGTTCTCATCAAATGTCTCCTCGCTTTGCAGCAGAGGAAGAACTGAATAGCTGTGGCTGTTTCATCACATTATTGCAAACTTGACCGTCTGTTATGCAAAATGACTTTCTGACTGTGGGGCTGGAGGTGGAGACGGATGACATCCTCCCCACCGCCACCCTGACAAAAATGTTAATGGTGCTATCATACGGACTCTGTTGCTTCTGACATTCTTCCATTTTCTCTGAACGGCAGGTTCAGAGGAGGTTTGTGGCACTTCAAAGAAAACAGCATAATCCAATGCAAATCCTCTTGAGTTCAATGAGGCTGACAACCAGGGAAGTGTATAGGATTGTGCTGTGAATGACCAAGGTTACAGAAAGGTATATGGTGGGAAGAAGTAGTTTGTTTTATTTTTATTTTAGGGCTGGGTGAATTTGGCATATTTCCACTCTGGGACAGTTTCATGTGTATTTCCCCATAAATCTATTCTGCTCGGTTCCACATGAATCTATGATTGGTTGATTTGATATTGATTTTGTTTTTTAATCTGCATGAATATTAAAAGATATTGAAATATATTTTTATATAAAAAACGTATTCCTCCCTAAAAGTACATGTTTCTAAATGTGCACTTATAAATGCAACTTCTTTTAAACTATAAGATTTTGATTCAAGAACTACAGTGGAACATTTGCAAAAAAAACCTGAATAATTTACCGGTAACTTCTATTAGACTGAGATGTGCAGATCCAGGTCAGTTCATACCAGAATTCACAAAGAATTCCTGAAGCATCTGTACCTTTTAAAAAATTGGTGAGGTTTTAAAAAGATTTTTGACAAGACTGACAGCTCTTTGCTTTTTTAACCTGCCAAGCTCCTTTTCTCCCTTTCTGAAATGCTGAAATTTAGCAAGTAATCCCCACCCTGATATAGTGATAAAGTGACAAGAGGCGATTTCACCTGCCAGTTTCTGCATGTCAAGACATTGTTGTGGGCCAATCTTTGGGTTTGGTACTGTTCGGCTCCTGCCAAGGGGCCCAGTCAAGCAGGGGGTTCACTGCTACTGATTTCAATACATCTTTGGCCCTGCTTCCTTCCTTGCTGTTTCTACTGGCCATCTGCCTCCTCCAAGCATACTAGGAAGGCAAGAGCAAGAAGGAATTTCAGCCCACCTGACCCACTTGCTTTGGGGCCAACCTTCTGGATAACGTTCAGCTTGGGCTGACAGAGAGGAAAAAGACATTCAAAGGGTTCAATGGCAAGGAATTGAGTTCACTCAGGGAGGAAGCCCTACCAAAGTGATTTTATCCACACATACCCTTGAGCTTTGTTGTGAAGGCTGATGGGTGGAACCCAGGACTCAATTGTAGTGTTGCCTGGTCAGAAGTATCCCAGACCCAGAGATTTCAGGGCTGAAACCTAAGACCTAGGAGAGGCCCCTGGTAATGTCGTGGGAGAAGAACCCTGGAGATGGAGGTTAATTGCTGCATGCAAAGTTAGAGAGACAAAGAGAGAGAGAGCTCACCTGGAAATTCAAGCCCTCCACCTTCCACCTGGAGGGGGCCAGGCAAACCTGCAGACTTCAGGTTAACCTGGAGGTCTGGCAACTCTAAGAGTGTACTAAACAATTCATGAACATGTGGTTTAGCCCCTTTTATTGCATACATAGCATTGTACACTGCTCTGATAGTTTATGCAATGGATGTCCGGAAATACTTTTATAAATAAATTTAAGTAAGTAAACACCTTAAAAGGATTTGCCTGAAAAGATGTAAGCTGTTGGGTTTCACATGAGAAATAGAGTTGTTTCTGCCTGGGGAAATGTAATATGTGAAAAGGGGTTTGCTTATGAATAATCTTATTTGTCTGGGGTTTTTTTGGTTATTCATATCTTTTCTTCTTTTTTCAAGCCACCAAAAGTGCTTGCTCGGTTTGCTTATTACATGTTCCACTGATATATTTGAAAATAAGCAGATGCTGCAAAGCATCCACTAAGTAGTATCTCAGTCTGAAGGATCACCTACTCCCTTATGGACATCCCTTTTTATTACAACCAACCACCAAGTTCTTGCTCCAATTTCCCCTATATTCTGAGATGGGTTGGCAACCAACAAATCTCAGAGGTGGGATGCCCAGATTGCAGAACTCTCTTCTCTGACTTATTCAACAGGTTCCATCACTATGATCTATCAGACTTTCTCTGAAAACATTTCTGTTTATTCAGGCTATGATGATTTTATGCTCTAATACATGCTGTTGTTTCACTCTGGCTGTTTCATTGTTTTTAATAGCTCTGATTGTTTTATAATGTTGTTGTTTTAAACAGTATTGGAAGCCCCTTTGGGGACCAATCTTTGGTCGATCAGTGAGATAAAATCCTTTTAAATAAATGAATATATCTGCTCTTCTAACCATGCAAAACTGCCTTGGCACTTCCCACTGCTTAGGGAAGAGGAGCAGTATGAAACAATATTGTACTGAAGTTAACCTTATTTTTCAGAGTGTCATATCAGACAATTGGTTCTCTTATTTTGTTTAGTGATAACAATTTTGGGTCCCATTTCTCTGACCTCAAAATGTTTGCTAATTATTGCATTAGGCTCTCCTGGTAAGAGGCAGACACGTTTTACTCTCCAGATATAATAGCTTCAGTAAATTTCTAATTCAAGCTGTCAATATCCCTCTACAAAAAGCAAGGAAAATTGGTTTCCATGCTTGTGGAGAAACCTTGGTGATATGCAAAGAGGAGCAAGGAAATGGGTCAGACAATGTTTTATGGGAAAATAGCACATTCTGTCTTATTATGGATACCGGAGGGCGGTGGAGGCAAAGAAGAGCCACTAGTGACCTTATTATATTTCTTTGAATCAGCATGAAGAGTGGCCACTTATGCATCTTCAAAGATAAAATGCATCACTAAACAAAGAGACAAAAGAGTGAGCATATTTGTATAAAAATTGCATATGCTAATTTACATGCAAACATATTTTAAAAAATAATATTTTTACTATTTACTGTTTAAACTAAATAGTAAAATAGTCCCTCTTACCATAGTGGGGGGGACTGAGATGAAGCAAGCAAGAGCCATAGCTCACTCATTGATTATCTGCCCTGGATGCATACCAAGTAAGCAACAGTAGTACTTTGACCTGGAATCCACAGGCTGCACACTGCCTTGTTGTGCATGCAGGGGAGCAAGGCTGAAATCTGACACACACACCCAGCCCTTGCGTTTGCCTTGCAAAAGCTGGCTAAGCGAGGCACAGGGCTTTGGGAGGAGGCATGAGACCTAGAGCCATCCTACTCAGTGCAGGTGTTGTCGCAGATGCTTTATCTTCCTGAACTCCTCTTTGGCCCATTCAAGTTCCTTCTTGTCCCTTTACCTTTTGTAGCTGTGGGGTGGCAACAAGAGACACCCTCTGCCACCCACTGTACAGAACTCCCTGGAGTCTTACCTGATATTGCTTAGGGGTTTCATTCTCTACAGTTGCCTCAGTAGCAACTCTGTACCTGTGACAGGTTTATTCTCTCCTCCACATGAGAGGTGTGTGACCAGGTGTGTGTTGTAAATCTTGTGCTTTTTAATGCATTTTGTATGTGACTACTAGTCATGCTTCCTACTTTTGCCTGACAGTCTTCTCTAGTTTTTCTTTGCCTCATACTTATTGCTCTACCATCTCCTTCCTCTCCTTTTTGCTTTCTTGATTTAGGGTACCTCCAGACTTTAAATTTGCCTCCCCACTGTTGCTATTTTGCAGGAAAGATTCAAGTGCATACCAGAATTTAAGGTTTGCACATTTAAAGTAAATTAAACTGCTCTGTTGCCCTAGTGCAACAATTTCACTTAAACAACCACAACAGAAACCCAACTTTTACATTTTGGAAAGTGACAAGTTAATGCATTGAAAAGTGTGGGATGAATGAATGACTGATTAACTGGAAGATGTGTAAAAACCCTGTAAGAAAATAGAACAAGTGCTCAATAAAGACCAAACATAGTCTACCCTCTACGTAAGCACTGGGCAAGCCAATCAGAATGAAAACTCAATAAATAAATTATCTGGAGGAGCCCATAAACAATTCATCTACTGACCTTTAGCAATCTGATGATCAACCTCATCTGATCTGCTGTTGAGTACACAGAAGTCTCTTCTTTCCCTCTCTCAGAGGCACGACTGGAAGTTGATCACATTAGGTGGAGCTTTCATGCTACCTGTTATCACAACGCCAACAATACTTCCATTCTCCTGCCTTAACGCTGAACATTATTTTTATTTCTTTGTCACTTTGCAAGGTTTTGTGCTGTCTTTCTTTGATTAAGTGAAGGTAAATCAAGAGGGAGAGAACGGGATCAAAAAAGAAGGTGTGCTCAAGCAAGAGGATCATGGGGTGTTGGGGGAGGGGAATATTTCCTCTAGCAGAGTGTTTCAAATTTAGCCCAGATGTAAATTAATTAAAAGCTTTGCTTGGCCTCCTTGATTGGACTAATGTGAATTCTCTTGCATCTTGCTTTCCAGAAGGGACTGTAGATAGACAGTACCTATAGGTATAAGTGAAGGAATGAAGACTGGTCCATTGGTTGCTGATATCAAAAGTGCCCTCAACCCTCCGTGCCTATGAAACCTTGCTGTGTCTCTCCCATTGAAATTCTAGAGATCAAAATAATAATAATAATAATAATAATAATAATAATAATAATAATAATAATAATACCACAATGCAAAGATTCCAGACAGAGCTGACGTGTTCTGTTTCAGAAATCGTTCAAAGAAAACAGTGTTTTCCATCCAAATCTCTGCTTTGTCTCTTCCACAGTCAATTTTTTATTTTTCTGGCCACCTTTCCATCTTGGAGGTTACCCAAATCTGGTTGTTTCTGCCATGGAGTATAGCTGACCACCATTGTTGTATTTTAAGTTTATTTTGAAAAATAAACTCAGGTATTTTGTACAAGGTCACCACATATAAAATTAGTCTTTGTTGAAGATTTAGTATTTAATGAATCAGAAAATTAGGCACCTTAAGATACATTGGCTGAGTAGAAGATGCATAACAACCATTGTGAAACACCTATTCATTTCCTGAGTAAAAAGACAAAATCCTACTAACTACGTCTTAAGGCTACAATGAGAGGTTTTAGCTCTTGCTGTTTTCCCCCTACTGAAAAATCAGATTTGTTTTATAATCAGTTCCAGGCTACATGTGGTTAAGTCTCCCCCTCCATCCCTTCAATTCTCCTTCAAAGGGAAAATTAGATCAAAGTTTTATCATTTCCTTGTGTTTCAGAGTAACACTTGCCAGGATTAATAGGCCTCAATTTTTCAGAAATATTAAAATTTGCTCTCTATTGTCAGGACAATAAATCTTTTACCCTGCAAGAATGTTCTGCTCTGGGAATGACCAAGCGATTACTGACCCCAATTACGCAATTATGCCTTTGAAATAATACTGTTTGATATAAAAGAATTACTTTCCTCATATGAAAATATCACAATGCTCTTGCAAGCCAAGAGATTATTAATAATGCATCTACACAGGCCCCATTGTCTGTTAATAATGAAAGTTTATTGAAGCTTAATACTTCACGAAGTCTGATAATCCTACATGATGCTAATGTATACTGACAATTACAGTTGTTAACTGGTTTAAGGATTTTTTGCAGATTAATTGTCTTGCTCTTAACTAACTTATTGATTAAGCTACCAATTAAAATATTATGGCATATAGTGCAACGTATGGTTGAAGATATTTAATGAAGATTACAATACTTCTTGAATCTCACTTCTGCCAGTGCCTATTAGGCTGTTTTCCGGAAAGGCTGTAGCTCAGTAGCTGAGCATCTGCGTTGCATGCAGAAGGTGCCAGGCAGGACTGGGAAAGAGTCCCTGTCTGAAATCCTAAAGAGAGAGATAAAGAGGGGACTTTGAGGGGGATGCTGAAGAGGCTAAAAATGCTCAAAACATGGTAGTTTTCCATTCGTCTCCCTTTCTCATTCGTATCAGGTTATGCGCCCCCCTCAGGTCCAGTTTGGTGAAAATTTTCCCCTTCCTCACCCGGGTCAAAATGTCATCGATTCTGGGCATGGGGAAAGTCACTGGTTCTGACACTACATTTACGGCCCTGTAATCCACGACCAATCTGGGTTTATCTGTGTCTTTTTTGTCCACAAAGAACACTGGACTACCCCCCACCGCTCGTGACTCTCTTATGAAACCTCGTTTGAGGTTCTTTTGAACTCTCTTAACTCCTGCATCTCCCTGTCGGACATGGCGTACAGCTTGCCCACTGGCAGCTGGGCTCCTGGGAGCAGGTTAATTTGACAGTCAAAGGGTCTATGCGGTGGCAGTTTGTCTGCTTCTCTTTCGCTGAAGACGTTGCCCAGGTCGGCGTATTGTCGTGGTACCTTTCCTTTATCTGTTACTTCCATCCCTGCTAGAGTGGCCTGGGCTCCTCCCTGAGCCCCCCCCCTCCTTGCAGTGTGCTAGGCAATGTGCTGACCCAAAGGAAACTACTCGCTGGTGCCATCCCACTAGTGGATCATGCAGCGCTAGCCAGCTCATTCCCAATATGATGGGCGCTCCTCCCAGGGTGGCCACATTAAACGCTATCACCTCCGTGTGTCTTCCCACCTTCATTATCATGGGGACAGTTTGTTGGTTAACTTCTCCACCCAACAGTTCCCTCCCATCAATCGTTGTCACCTGCAAAGGGTTACTTAAAGGGATAGTCTGTATCTGGTGTTCAGCTGCAAACTCCTTGCTCATGAAATTGCAGGAGCTGCCTGAGTCCAATAGCGCCTTTATCTTTAGCAGATGTCCGTTTGGTAGCTCTAGCACCACCTCTACGACAAGCGCTGGTCTTGGGGGTTCAGGCGTGGGCACATTCACTGATCTTTGGCCTGGCTGCTGTGCCCTGATGCTGGCAACCAGGCGTTGGCTTTTACCTGCTCCTTAACTCCCTCCTCTTCACCCCCAACAGCTCCCGCCATTCCTTGCCATCCCTTCCTTTGAGGGCAGACTCTGGCAAAGTGACCTGGCTGTTGGCAGAGGAAACATTTCTTGGCGCTCTTTCCCTCCTTCTTCCGCCCTTCGTTAGTGTTTGAAACTCCGCCCGCGCGCGCTGTTCCAATCTCCATCGGTTCTACTGGCGGGGAATGCTGCTCTGGCATCTCTGGAATGCGGAACTCACTCCAACGTTCCCCTTTCCCTTCCCGCTTTTCCAAGGCTCTCGCCTCCTGGCGCGCCCCTATGGCAAGCGCGGATTTGGTCAGCTGGTCCATAGACTCCGCCCTGGGCGCGCGGGAAAGCTCGTCCTTCACCGCCGAGGATAACCCTTCTTCGAACAGCATTTGTATCGGGTCCGCAGACAAGTCCCACCCCAATTTATGGATCAGCATGGTAAACTCTGTCCAGTACTCTTGGACGGATCGGTTCCCCTGTTTACACGCCATCAACTGTCTGCGCACCACCCCTTGCTCAATCTCGCTGGAAAACATCAGGTCCATGGCGTGAAAAAACTTTCTCGAGTCTTTTAGAGCGTCATTGTTCGCTGCCATCAGGGGCCTCACCCAGTCTTTCGCCCCCCCCCCTCGAGATGCCCAATGACAAACGCCACTCTCGATTCCTCATCGGGAAAGTCATCAAACTGCAGATTGAGGGCGTATTGCATCTCTGTCCTAAAGGCTTGATAATTTCTGGGATCTCCCCCAAACTTTTGCACCAACCCTGGCACCTTCCTTGTGAGTGGGGTGGTTTTTCCCTTGTCTGCATCCTGAGCCCGCCTCTCTTCAAGCCTCGCCGTTTGCAGCGCTAGCTGGAGTTCCAACACCCTGTACCTTTCTTCCAGGCTTGGACCCGCTCCAGCTCCTCCTGCGTCTCCGGCTCCGGCTCCGGTTGGGTTGCTCATGATGCCTCTCCTTGCACAAGCGGCTTTCAGAGACTGTTGGATTGCTGTGATGGGATGATGAGCTGCTTGTGCGTAAAAGCTTAGTCCCTCAGAGCTTGGGCATGGTTCTCAAACTCTGTCTTTAGCGGAGCCCCTTAAACATGACTCCCTTAATCGCTGGCAGAATCTGACAGTGGGCGTTTACGGAATCTACTCCAGCATAAAAGCTCCTTAACGGAAGCGCGTCTTCGGGATTCTCAGCGCGACAGTTTCCGGCGAGGAGTGGGTGTACCTATAGGAGGTCCTGAGACTTCTCCACTGTTTTCGCTGGAAGACTCCCTGAGCCATCCCTTCGACTCACTTTCTCTCTGATCTCCCTCTCTCCCCCTGCTGGTACCTTCCTCCGCTGCTGAGTCTCTCCTAGCTTCCGAGAGCCCCTCCACCACCTGCCTTTCCGATGGCAGTTCCCTGACACCAAGGTACCACTCTAATAATAAGGCAACAACCTTTACAAACATACAGTATATGTGATATATGCAGGGCCTTTTTTCAGCTGGAACGAACTGGAACTCAGTTCTGGCACCTCTCAGGTGGGCACCATTGCATTATAAGAGAACAAGAGAGGCGTTCATGGTGAGTTCCGGCACCTCTTTGTTTAGAAGAATAGCACTGGATATATGGTGTGTGTGTGTAAATCTATGTATATTTAGCCATGTACATATTTACTATGAATAATCAGTGCATAGGGAAACAACAGCAACAGCAAAAAAAGAGTATAAGCATGCTAAACCATTATTTAAACTGTTTCCAGCAAGCTTTGTAGGTATCTTAGAATCATAGAACTGCAGAGTTGGAACCCCCAAGGGTCATCTAGTCCAAACTTCTGCAATGCAGGAGTCCTGCTCACAGCCAACCATGGGTAAGCTGAAACCATCAAGTTTCTGGTTAACAGCCAGGCACACTGGTCCACTGCCCCATAGAGATCTGTTTCCAGCAAGTTATGTAGGTAAGTATCCACTAGTGTCTTATTGCACAAGTACATCACAAAAGAGCTTAACTTTTCAAGAACTGAGTTGTCTGCCTTTCTTCCCTCTTGCTATATTGGCTAATTTTATCCGGTTCTGTTATTATCTAATCTTCTAATGTAGGAATCGGTGATCTCCCCCCCCCCCCAGTTTGTCTCATAATGCTATATATTGTTCCCCACTAGCAAGTTTTATCAATTCCACATTTACTCCCATGTTTTTACCTGGTTTCTAAATGAACATAAAGTTGGGGCAAGATGTGCTTCAGCGGAAACCCTGAGGAACACAGAAGGAATTCTGAATTCAACAAATTAAATGAATCTATACAGCTTCACAACAGTTGCATCAGAAACCGAGTGCAATCCACCCTTCTACACTGGTCAAAGCCTTAAGAAATGTACCACACATTGAGCGCCATATTGCCAAGAAATAGTCCACTGGCATTAGCAGTGCAGCTCCTATCTGTGATTTCTTGGGAGTCCATTAATATTGCATATGCATACAAACAAACTCTATGAATAGTTAATATGAGTTAAGACATATACCCAAAGGATTTTAATAATTACATTTGCTTTTCATAACCCTCTAGGATGCGAGAAAGTATGAACCTCCAAATGCACACCTGATGCAAAAAATAAATAATAAAAATGCTCGTGCCTGCAGCCTCAAACTTATAGGATGTTAAAGATACAGTATATCTCTACAACTTTATGGGATGTTAATTAGAGGCTGGAAAACAGGGGAAATAACCGAGACTTGTAGCAAAGTTTCTTCCTTCTCTACTCCACTACATTGCAACTACACCACTTACAATTTCATCTCATATTTTTAAAATATTTCAGGTCCGAGTCAGACCATTGATTCACCCATCTTAGTATTGCCTACACTGATTGGCAGTGGCTCTCCAGGGATTCAGACAGGGACATTGCCAGCCTTTACCTGGTGATGCCAGGGATCAAACCTGGGACTTTCTGAAGGCAAAGCAAATGCTATACCATTGAGCTACAGGCCTTCCCTCTTTACCCTGTCTTTCTTCAGTTCAAGGAGGCTTATAATACCAGAAGCGTTACAAGGAAAGGCCCAACAGTGAAACAATAACCAGTCATTTTTGACACAGCAAGTCCATAACAACAAATGGCTTGATCAAGAGGCACTATGATGGCAGCATCACAAATTTCAGCTGCCAGAGATCTTGCATTCTTTATAGGAGCAGCTCTTCACCTGGAAGGGCAGATAATAGTGGTGTCTATGTTCCTTTTGGTGGTGGCAGCTACCTCTCCTAATGTAGGGATAACAAAGGTAGGGCCTGTGCTAGATTCACTTGCATAACACGAAACACCATTTAGTATGTCTCAGTGCAGCCACTATGAATATGCATTTACTTTAACTATTTTCATTTATACAGCACCATCCATGCACATGCTTCTTACGTTGGTTGTGGGGAACCTCCAGCCCTGCAGATGTTGCTGAACATCATGTCAGGTCATTGGTCATGCCATCATATCAGGTCATTGGTCATGCTTGCTGACGCAGATGGGAGATGTAGTTCAGCAACATATACTGGGCCAAAAGTCCCCCACCCTGGCTTTATAGAATAACTAAAGCCAACCATATGTCAATTTTGAAAGGGTGTTGAATGAACAGCAGAGGAGGAGGGAGGAAGGAGGAAGGAGAAGATGAAGATGAAGGAATGTGAGAAAAGGAAGACACATGCTTATCAATCTTTCCAACAGGTTGGCTCCAGAGTAAATTACCGTACTTGAGCTCAGGTCCCACTGAAATCAATGTTACTCATGATGACTTGGGTTCCAATGGGATTGTAATTAACTTCAGTGGGAACTGCTTTCAAGTAACTTGGTCTGGATTGAACCCAAGGACATTCAGGTTCTTGTTTTTCAGATCAGTGGAACTGTCCGTCATAAACTGTCCTGTTGAGTAGAACTCAGCTGCAGGTCTTAGAAACATAACTAGTTGTGAAACTTCTTCCCATGCAAGTCTTCTCCTGAGAAGTGCTGATAAGAAATTTCCAGAAAGCAAACATTATTTAGACACATGAGTAGTACTTTCCAAATAATCTGATTTCAGTAGTGCAGAGCAAATACAAGAGGCACTTAAAGCTGATCAGAATGTCTAGCTGAATGAGTGAGAGCTAGAAGACTATTAACAGAAACCATGTTAATGTCCTTTGGTGTTCTGCCTATGAATTATGGCCCTTGTGAAGGAGACCATGCATAACAATGCTCCCAAGATAGCACATTTTATGAAAGTATTTGACAATATTTGCTAGGAGCTCAACATCATCCTGCCAAAAGTGCCTCAAACTCAGCCTCCTCCCCTCCCTGCTTAAAAAAAAAAAACTACACAATTATTCTGGATGATAATAATAATAAGTGCTGTCACTTGTAACGAAAGGAGAATCAAGATGGCTCATGTTCGCTACCCGCAAGCCGCGCACAATGCAACGAACAAGCTGCAACCCAAGAATTATTTACAGAGATGGTTCTGCAAACAGTTTCAAAATGCCAAATAAATTTCACAGGCTCACGAGCTGCTTGTGGAGAATTTCTGATGAGGAGAAGCAGCAAAATTAATCAAATAAATTATTCAGAATGGATGAGTCTCTCAGCTCTAATTAAAACCCTATGAGATGTAAATAATAAATGCCCTCAAAAACCTTACAACCAAAGGGTTTTGCTGTGTCTGTACTATGTGCTTTTTCTTCCTGAAACGAAGAAAGCAAAGTAGACATGGGGTACTAATGGACCTAGAGAGCAGGCGGGGGAGAAGAGAAAAGCAAGCAGAACAGGGAAACCTGACTTTACTTTTCTTTTTTTAAAAAAGATACCCCTCAAATATTATTTTAGCTATCATATGGCTGAAAGAACTGGAAAATTGCCAAATCATTTGATAGAAAACTAGATGCCTGTGAAAACAAGCGTCTATGACAGATTCCGGGCTTTGAATGAAAAGACTGCATCACTGGTGGAGAGTGAACCAAAGCCACCTACTAGCAAACTGTTTTAAATGCCCAAATTAAAAGGGAGTATCACTTCTTGATTCACGGCTAAGATGTGTGTTTACTTGCATAGGAGAGAGTGGAGTACATCTTCATCCAGAGCATCTGCATCTCATCTACCCAAACTGGTCTCTGGATCTTACATTAGAAACATATGGGGAAGTGCAAGGCATTTGCTCCTTCTCCTCTTCTTCTTCTGAATGCCCTTAGATGGAATCCCAATCACAAAGCCAGCCTTACCATTAGTTAGAGTGAGGTGGCCACCTCAGACACCAGAGATTCAATGAGGGTGCTGAGGCATTAGAAGAGTAGTGCTGTGTGTGCCATGTGACCTTCCCTGCACCATCCTGATGTGGAGGATGCTGTCCTATTGCTAGTGAGGAAGTGAAATTCAGCTGCCACTCTAGATGTCTTTTATGTTGTGGATATATTAATATTGCACAGTTTGAAGCAACTGGAAGCACAATAACTGACTCCTTTTGGAAGAAAACAGACCCATAAAAATATTATTCAAAGTTTTGCTGGCAGAACTTCCTTCAAAGCATAACATGAAAGATACATCCCAAATTTCCATACAATGTCTTGTGCTGTGCAGCACAGACTCAGCATCTTAGAAAATATGAAATAATCCAAACAGACCTAGAAGCAGAGGTCTACGTATCTCTTCCCACAGCTTGCATTCCAGCCTCCATTGGCCTTAGGCTGTTTCCTCTCCCTTCAATAGAGCTTCATTTACATCCTCACTCCATGGAGTTTGGGAGACAAAAACTCAAAGGCAACTCCCTTCAAAATGGAGATTTGCAACCCAATACCTTCATCACATGATCTAAGGCTACCAAACTCACGTTAGCTACCAGAGAACAACAATGAGTTAGTTAATTATTTACTTAGCAAGAGCTCAAAGTGCTCTCATTGGCTTTAATATAGCCCCATGGGAAATCCCCATGTTAAACCTTTTCACCAGTACACATCTAGCCATTTTACATTTCTGTGTCAATTAAACCATTAACATTTTGTACACACAGTAGGAGAAGGGACATCATCTTCTCCATTGCCTCAGGCGGTATGAAATGGTGGTCTCTCCTTGGTGGAAGTGAGTCCTCTTCCTTCACCAAGGTAAGACTGATGAAAGGAGTGCAGTAGCCTAAGCAACAGTATGCAAAACTTCATCTGATGAAAAGCAAATATGCTTTCATATGTTTACCCAGGCTAAGCATTATATAGGTTCCTGGAGTTTTTGATCCACTATAAATCCCCAAATTTTCCCAGCTTTCTTCTTCTTGGGGTACAAACCTATGGATAGCAGTCACTGAAATCAGTGGGACTTACTTCCAAGTAAATAAGGTTAGGGAAGGGTTTTTGAAAACTCATCCACCAATGTTGATGGAGGCTGCTATCCATTATTTGAAGCTAGGCCATTTATGCAGTGAAGTTTTCCAAAAAACAAAATCCACTAAAGGAAGGGCGGAAAAAAACTTCCTCCATATTCACATCCAGATTGTTGAGCTGTGATTTTAATATAACCATATCTCAATATGCCTGATAACTCCCAAGAGGCATTCTGACCCCCTCCTGTCATCTCTCTGCTTCATACAGACGGTACCAAGTCAGTTAGAAAATTGGTTAGTATTTTTCCCGAGTTCCCTAGAGAACATTTGGCCCTTTGTATTCCCATTCATGAGTTTCCTCTCTGTGACTCTCCTCCCCTCTTGCAGCTTGTGAGTCCTTTATCTGTCTCAAACCAATCACTCATTCCTTCCTCTTTTTCCTCTTGACAAAAAGAATCTGAATTTAATAAGAATGCATTGCAAAATATCAGTGCTAATCCCCTTCGCCTTCCTTCTCTTGCCCTCAGGGGAATGGTGCCAGGAGAGCTCTTGCTGTTTTTGCTGGCACAAAATCATATTTGACCCCGTGGAACCCTTCTGATCACATAGCAGGTGTCTCCAGCTGACAAGATAAACATATTATCAATTATGTCTTCCCACAAGTTATGCAAGAGCCCATCTTCCTTCTGTTTGTTTCATCTCTTGACGTGTGGATTGGAGAAAGGGGAGAAAAATCAATGCTGCTTGCTTTTCTCCAAACACTGTAAAAAGCCAAATGACAGATTTTTCACCTAAGCTATGAAATGCCATTCCTTGAAGCTACTCATTAATAGTTATGCAAGTGTGTTTTTACAGACCAGCACTAAGGAGGGAACTGTGGAGAAGAGACAGAATGGAGTTTAGTTTTGTGTAAACTTCTGATGTAGGAAAAGTGAAAAGGCATATTTTGTTGGTAATATCTAGAGATTATCACATGGAATACAGCGATGTGATGAACTCATATTTGGATAGAGTTCATTAGTCACAAGAATAGCTAAATGAGCAAATTCTACCACCAACTACCTATTTTAGACATTTGTAAATTGTTCCGCATTTAATAGCTCAAGCAAAACACTACAACTAGTTGGAAAAAGATGGGCTGGTGCTTATTGGCTAGTGGTAAGAAGGAGATGAAATTTTTCACTGGTAGCATAGGAGAGGCCCCATCAGTATTGGCATTCTGTCGGCTCTATGTCAGACACACTTGTTTAGACAAGCATTCCCAATCTCCTAACCTAGACCACCTGTTTTAATTGTGTCAATTTCTGTTTTAACTGTTTTAACTTTTGCACTGTTTCAATGGGTTTGTTTGTTGCACATATTATAACTGACAGAATTGTTTTATTGCAATTAGTTTTGTGTGAAGCAGTGACATAGCAGCACGTCCATGGGGAAAGCACACATTACGTGGGCGGCTGAGGTGGAATGGTGCAACCTGTTGACTGAGAACGGCAACTGCTGCCCTGAACATGGGCCTCCTTTTCCTCACTGCCACCGCCTACGCCTCCTGCTTTTCACAATTGCCCTTTTAGCCATGGTTGCTTGCTTGCTTGCTTGCTCTCCCCACCCTCCATTTACCTTATCACAAGATGGGGGGGACCATTGAGTACCGCCACAAAAAAGCACTGCTTCTTCTCATGATATGACATGTGCAAAGGGGAATCTGCAATGGTTGGAGACCCTGCAAAAAAGCACAGTCCCCGATTGCACTGATGAGTCTGTGTGGTTTGTTTGTTTACCATCAAACAGTATATATATTTTTTTAGAAAATACAGTGGTAGCTCGGGTTACATATGCTTCAGGTTACATACGCTTCAGGTTACAGACTCTGCTAGCCCAGAAATATTACCTTGGGTCAGGAACTTTGCTTCAGGATGAGAACAGAAATCGTGCTCCAGCAGCACGGCAGCAGCAGGAGGCCCCATTAGCTAAAGTGGTGCTTCAGGTTAAGAACAGTTTCAGGTTAAGAACAGACCTCTGGAACGAAATAAGTACTTAACCCGAGGTACCACTGTAAATAATTAGTACAGTTTGCAGGCACATAGGGATGCTGCATGTAAGCAAACATCGTCTCCCCATGTATGCTGGATCATGAGAAGTGGCACATATTCCATCATGGCAAGGCTGCAGTGAGAAGTTTTTTGGTGGTGCTGAGTTTGTTTGTTTTTAAACCTCCATTTTGCTGGTTCCTTGCAGCAACAGAAACAGATGTGCCTTGGACAGCACCATGAATATCATTCTTTTTCTCCCCAATGTGAGATTTTTACCGTTTCAAGACAGAGAACTGCAGAGATACCTGTGATGGAGTGCCTTTGTATTAGCACATTATTATCTTTTTAGTTTTTTTTAAGTTGCTTGTAGCTTTGTGCAGCAAGCCACTTTCTTGGTGTGAAAGTGCCTAGGGAACCATTCCAAGAGGAAAGAAAGCAACACTTTGGAGCAGTTTGCTGTTTGGGAAATAACCTCAGTGGGGACAGAGTGGATGAAGGTCAAGTGAATTTATAGCATCAATAAAAGCTGAATAAGTGCAAAATTGGCCATAATCTGCCCTCAGTTACACCTGAGCAGTGCGCATCTATTGTTTTTAGGTGGGCTCCAAAGGTGTCATTGAGAACAGAGCATGATCCATTAGTTATCCAGGATAGGAAAAATGTTTAATAAGATAGTTAAGTTGACCATATTGGCAGGTGCATATATGTGGTAGCTTGTCCAACTCATTACAAAATGAAAAGGGCACAATTTCTGTGCTTTCCCCATCAGGCCCTGTGCTAGTGGCTGCTGATGAAGGGTGCTGATCCTGCTCACTCCTTTTGTGACCACTTCTTATAAGGATCTGGGCTAAATAGTTCCAGACCATCCCAAAAGAAGAAAAGGTGGAAAGGGCAAGTATCACTGGCCAACACCCCTATTTACTGTAACCCTGTTTAGGATTGGGATCATTTTTCCAGTTTTTTTTTTTTAAATAAAAACACTTAGGGTGGCCTAAGTAAGGAACACAGAAGCAATAAATGCAATGATTAAAAGCCAAATCAGGGGAAAATTAAAGAAGTAAAGATGCAGTTAGATATTTAAGAATCTGTGCAGTCCTAAACACAGGGTGACAGATGCCAGGGAGAAAAGGAAAGTCTTCCAGGTGATTGCAGAATGTGCAAAAGGAGTGGAGGATCTTGAGCTTGCTTAGAGCAGGGCTGTTGTTGTTGTTGTTGTTTAGTTGTTTAGTCGTGTCCGACTCTTCGTGACCCCATGGGCCAGAGCACGCCAGGCACTTCTGTCTTTCACTGCCTCCTGCAGTTTGGTCAAACTCATGCTGGTAGCTTCGAGAACACTGTCCAACCATCTCGTCCTCTGTCGTCCCCTTCTCCTTGTGCCCTCCATCTTTCCCAACATCAGGGTCTTTTCCAGGGAGTCTTCTCTTCTCATGAGGTGGCCAAAGTATTGGAGCCTCAGCTTCAGGATCTGTCCTTCCAGTGAGCACTCAGGGCTGATTTCCTTAAGAATGGAGAGGTTTGATCTTCTTGCAGTCCATGGGACTCTCAAGAGTCTCCTCCAGCACCATAATTCAAAAGCATCAATTCTTCGGCGATCAGCCTTCTTTATGGTCCAGCTTTCACTTCCATACATCACTACTGGGAAAACCATAGCTTTTACTATACGGACCTTTGTTGGCAAGGTGATGTCTCTTCTTTTTAAGATGCTGTCTAGGTTTGTCATTGCTTTTCTCCCAAGAAGCAGAGCTAGTCAATGTATTTTTGGGTCCCAGCTGCCACCATCTCTGAACATTGTTCCTGCTGGCTGGGACTGAAGGGAGTTGTAGTCCATCACTATGGAGGGCACCATGTTGGTGACAACTGGTTCATGAACTATAATGTAATAGTCCCCCTGCATTTTGTTTGGCATAATAATTCCAGAGCTACCTATATGACCCTATGACATCTAGGTCTTCTGGTGGGAGAAGCAGGGGAACAGTAGTTGGTACTGGGAGAGGTACAGTGCCTGACACCAAAACCTGTCTTGCTTGAATGGCTAGAATGGGTTGTTCATATAGCCAAATATTATGCACTTATGGTGTATTTATTGACTTTATCCCCCCTCCCCCTGTTCTTTAAGGACAAGTCCTCATAATATTTGTTAAATGAAACCACTTGAACACAACAAAAACAGTATCAGAGTAAAACCAATATATAAGGAGCCAGTATTAGTTTCAGTAACGAGACTGGCAACGTTAAAAACTTTTTAGAAAGGAAAAAAGAGAAGGGACCATACAGTTCTCAGCAGAAGGTCACAGCATGGGGTCAGTTCCAAAATATTCACTGCATGACCTGGACTTTGTGTGCAGGCTTTGTGCACAGATTTTGTGCTCAAACTTTGCACACATGCGCACACAGAGAGGATTGATCTGGGTTGATCAGCACTGAATGCCTGCAAGATTTTTGTGTACCCACATAAAGCACACTGGGGGCTCTGCTGGATCCTGGTGGAGCTCTGAAAGCTTAAATTTATGTGTTCTAGCTCCTACTGCTGCGTCACTTGGCTCTTTGAATTATCTCACTCACCAAATGAATTTTATAGTCCATTGGGGGCTGTCCATGCTTGTTAAGGTGATATTTCCATCTCCAATGTGCCGTAGAATTTCATTCGCCATGCAATTATCCCTTTTGCCTGCCGGCTGCCCATCTCCTCCTGAAGGAAACCCTGCACCTTGGAGACACTGCTGATGAGTGGTGCAAAAACACGTGCAAGTTTTCTAAGGACTCTGATAAGAAATGTGTAATAAGAGCTAAAGTCAATTAAGGGAAGGGCCTTGTTCAAAGGAGAATTGCATGTGCCCATCTACACATCAGGTTTCTGTGAGATTAATAGAAGGCATGCTTGGTAGATCTATTATGTCCAATGCAGGGGATTAGGGTTGGAATGGCAGCTGAGAATAAGGGGCTTCCTCTATATTCCTATGCAGCATTGCAAAATGCTCACATTCAATTGATTGGTTAAAGCAGGGATCACCAAGGTGGTGCCCATGGGCACTGATGCACCCACAGAGGCCTTCCGTGCTGCCCACAGGGTCTCCTTTCCCTGCCTCTTCCCTGATTGGGCTTGAAATAAACCATCTACTGCACTCAACAGTTTCTCTGGTTTGCAGACATGCCCATGGGCTAAAACAGATTGGCAGCTCCTAGAATAAAGCTTTAGCTGAAAATGTGTCCCTTGGTTAATCAGTGAGATTAACAAACAAAAGGAATCGGGGACGGGGGATGCTTGAAAGGAACTGCTTCATTGGGCCCATTTGCTTAAGCAATGCTGCATTAATGATATTTACTAAAGTTTCTTGATGTTGAGTGCACGGTACCAAAATCTGAACCACACTGGCTAATCTGCTAGGGAGTGCTTTGAAGTAGAGGACCCCGGGTGACTTTCTGCCTTTGAATTCTAAACTTCCTGATGACTAGGAAAGCACAAATGGGAATGTGGTGAATATTTTAAAAATGTAGGGGCTCAATATGCCAAAAAGAACCCCACCTGCAATAACGTGACCCCAACTGAAGTCAGGCACAGCCATCCCCTTATAGGCTCCAGCAGGAAATGAAATTTCATATGTTGTTTGCTACCAATGAGAGTCCCTACAGGTTGGGCACCGGCCAAGCACCCCAAGAACTTAGAAGGACCCACCTGACCCAGTCACAGCACCATTCATCTTCATCCCCACTAGACTTTCAAATGCTTTTCAGCAGTGGACAGTGAGTCTTCTTTTGAACAGCGCCCATCTATGTTGGCCTCCCACCACTTTCACTCTCCCCAAATGCAATGCCCTGGCTCACTGAAGTATGCAATTTATTGATTTCATTCTGCCCACAGCCCTCCCCTCCCTAGTGAAAATTGTGGAAAGGGGTGTTACAAAACCCCCACACAGCTGGGGCTGGTTGGAGTTGCAGTCCAAAATATCTGTTGAGCCCCAGGTTGCCAAAGGTTGATTTAGGAAATATGAAAGATGGATAACTAATGTGCACATTGGGTCAGGTCAGTTCATAATGAATTACCATAATGAATTGAGCATCCCTGTTCCATTGTGGAATATCCAGGTGCTCCCTATTGCCTTAAGTTAATCTCTCCCTCTGTTTATGTTGCTGTTACCACAGCTTCTGCGTCCTACTGGTTCTGTGCATTGGGCACATGCTGGCTTAATGTCCTATTATTACCTCTCCTCTTTCCTTTTCTCAACTACTGATCAATGAGGCATTGCAGGTGTTTCTGTGACAAGGCTCCTCCAGTTGTCAGCGCTGCTAACAGGTTCAGAATTTAAAGTCCCAGCCCGGTACTCCTTAGCTGCTTAGTGCCTGCCTCTTCCCCACATGCATAGCTACTTGCAGATTCAAGGCCAGGAAGGATGCCTTGTGTCCACTAGCTGTGTGAGCCAATTCTGAGAGGCTGTGTTATTATTTCCCCGCTGGGGCAGCATTTCTGACACAGCAGTTTAACTGCATCATGTTAACCTCATGTAACATCTGCAGCTATGCGATGCTACGTCTCCATGTCACATTTACGGCGAGTTTAGTATCTCTCCTGCTGCGTGCAAATAAAAACAAATTATAAATAAAATAAAGCTCAGTGTAACATGCTTCAAGAAGTACAAAAAGAGCCTCAGAGACAGATATTGTGTCCATCGTTTAACTAAGCTGTATGTATCTAGCCTGTTTAATCTTCCGGCGTCACTCGGTCCCTTCAGGCTCTTAGCTGGAACTGTCTTGGAATTAAAAATAAAATAAAGGCTTGGTGAGAGGAGCAGCTCATGGTATCTTGAAAGGGAGAGGAATGTCAGCTGGGGAACCAACTAGTTACAAATAATACCTGTAATGCTTTACAGCCTGTGATGTGAGAGCATCTCAGAAGGCTTTGCACATGTGAGTGAATTAAGGGCTACTGCATCCCCATAGAGGCTGAGGAATGGGGGTAACAAATCTGTGGCCTATTATACGGCACCTGCACTTCACCAACAACCAGGGATGTAGAAAGAGAGCAGTTTCATGCTTCCAGTTCACAAGCACAGGCCTATGCCTACCTGAGGCAAGAGCTGGTGTGGCATAGTGCTTAGAGTGTTGGGTGTGGACTTTGAGAGACCAGGGTTAAAATGCCCATGAAGCTCACTGGGTAACCTTAGGCCAGTCATAGTCTCTCAGCCTAACCTACCTTACAAGGTAGTTGCAAGGGCAAAATGGGGAAGGGAAGAGCCTCAGGCACCACCTTGAGTTGGGCCATCAATGTAACAATTAATAGTAAATTTTGGAGGGTCTGGTGGATAACCTGGGAGCATCTGAATCGAAACATTGCTGCAGCTAAATAAATGAAGATCTGATTGGTCTGTTGGGTGAGGAGAACACTGGGAGGTGATGATATCCTGCTGAACATAATTAGAGTGTTGCTGGATGAGGCCAGTCTCAGGGGCAAAATGTCGATTGTAGAGGAAAGTGTGTGAAGCAATGGATGTTATGCCCACCTTTGGAAAGAGTAGGCTAGTTTTTATACACACATTCCCAGCCTCCTTTCAGATAAGTCGGGGGCATTGTCCCAGCTCACAGATACATTCCTATCAGGCAAAGATACTTAAGGAAGATGTGAAGTGGGGATATAGTGAATGGGATTTCCAAGAGTTGGCTAGAGAGGCCTGGAGTGCTAGCATGTCCAGAATTTATCCCAGGCCTATCTAGTCCTGTTTTTCACAGTATTCAACCAAATGCCTATAGGAAGCCCACAGGCAGGACATGAGGACAATAGCCCTCTGCCGATGTTGTTCACCAGCAACTGGTATTCAGAGACTTCCTGCCTGTGATCCTGGAGGTCGAAAGTTGCCAACATGATGAGTAGCCATTGATATCCCAATACATTTTGCTGCCTGAGGCAAAGGACAAGGATGAGATTTAGTCATGTTTAGAGAAGGTTGTTTTCTATAGGTGAATCAAACCTACAAATCCCCTTTTCCCCAAAGTATCCTGGGTGTGCTGTGGGCCCTCTCTGTGCAGCATTGAGCAAGAGCTAAAACCTGGTCTTTCTTTCTTTCTTTCTTTCTCACTAGGAATTCTATTCACTGCTTTTAAATTCTGGTATCTGCTTGACTTGTAAAATATGTTCTAGTAGTCTCTATATTTATTTTTCTATTATTATTTGGGCACCTGTAACTTTTGCTCCAAAGGGCAAGTAGCAGCGGGGGTGGGGGTGTTTCTAGATATTTTTAAAGAAAAAAAGTTGAATTGGGGAATAGTTTGTTTTGTTTTATTTAAGCAATTTCCTACCTGCCCTTTACCAAAGTTTTCCCTCAGTGCCACAGTTTCAGTCCAATCACCTAGCTGCTATTAACATTTTAAAAGAGAGTTGTTCTGTTACATTACCTCTCCTTGGGGAAGGGCCATAGCTATGTGGTAGAGCACCTGCTTGCAAGCAGAAGATCCCAAGTGCAATTCCCAGCATCTGCAGGTAGGGGCTGGGAGACAAGCCTGTCTGGAATCCTAGAGAGCCACTGCTGGTCAGTGCAGACAAGACTGAGCAAGATGGGCCCGACATAAGGCAGCTTCCTGTGTTCTTATGGCCTTCCAGTATTTGATGCATATGGCCAAGATTTCAATCATGCTACACATACACACTTGGGAGAAAGTCCCAATGAAATCATTAGGACTTATTTCATAATAAAATGTGCAAGGTTGTGTTGCGCAGGCAGGGTAAGCAGTGTAGGGTGCCCCACTTAGAAATGAGAGAGAATGGGATTCAGTAGGGGCTAACATTTCCTACCTCTTTATAAGAAATTGGCTGCAAATGCATCAGAATTCATCATATTTTCCTGTGTTGTTTGTTGTACCTGTGCTGCCTTTTTCTCCAGCCAGCCCAAATAATTATTGCTTCTTGTATCCCTCTCCAAACTGATTTCCCTTAACAGTGCAGAAAGATTAAAAAACATTCTCTCCCTCTTATCCTCATTTTTCTTGAAAAAAATTAAACAGCTCCCCATTATCTCTCTCTCTCCTCCAATTTTTAAAAGAAAACTCTTTAATCTGTTTTTTATTTAAAAACAAAAAACAAAAATAAACACCCTCTTTGAAATTGATACAGTCTCTTTCACCCCTCCCCTTTTTCTCCCTTTGAGATGGAGGTGGTTTAAAGTGTGTGTGTGTTGATAAAAACACAGCGGCAGCTGCTGGCTGCTGCCTACAGATGATTAGGCAAGTGGCCTTGCCTACTTTTGATAGGAGGGAAAACAAAATATGCCTCTGTTTGTGTGACTGAAATGACAGCTTGGTGAGCTTGTTCTCCCTACTCTCCACGTCCCATTGCCTGGCTCTGTGAGAAAGAGGGTAGGCATGGACCTGAAGATAGCTGGGGCCAGGTCCAGTCTTCTACTCAGTGCTAGCCAGTGAGTGGTCCACTGGGCAAAACAAAAACACTGGCCACCACAGCATGCTGATAGAGGGCCAGGGGACTTCTTACTGTTACCTGTCAATGCTGAGAGAGACAGTGGCGGAGGCTTGGGGTACTGCAGCCAGGACCATACAAGCATACAGTTGCCAAAAGGATCGAGCAAACAAACAGCTCAGTTGGATTGCTCAGTTGGTTAGAGCACAGTGCTGATAATGTCAAGGGTGCAGGTTTGATCTCCATATGCATGTTCCTGCATTGCAGGGCGCTGGACTAGATGATCCTCAGGGTCCCTTCCAACTGTACAATTCTCTGATTCTAGGAACTACGCAACAATTGTGCATTTGCACAGTCCAGTTTGCACAGTCCACCATTGCATTCTGGCAGTGTAAAGTCACTATTGCTACACAGGTTATCATCTAAGAAGAAGGAGGTGCTTTTGAAGGAAGAGCAGGAGCACATACATGCCTACGGAGGGACGGCGATGATTTGGCTGCTGTGCCATCCTGATGTTGGGCTGTTGTGAAACATCACCAGTTGTGAAAGCCTGGAGATGCTTTTCACCGCTGGGACAGAAGCACTTTATTCTTTTATCAAAGAGAATTCATAGTGAACATCTAAACCTCTTTAAAACAGTGAAGGCTTGATCTTCTCTGCATTCAAGCTCTTTGATGTGGAATCCCTTCTAGGGTCCAGGCACACCAACAGAGCTGTTTTTCTTCCCTGGCCGCCCACTCCCCTTCCCACTTGTCATATGAGTTAATAGACAGCAAGAGGATTGGAGCATCACGGCACTCTGAACTCAAGGCAAAGAGACGGGCTTGCTTTGATGTCTTTTCCCCCTCATTGATAACAATCTGGAATCACCTGAGTAGGTAGCAGATAAAAACTTGTATCATCATAGATTTGCTCTGCCTGTTTAAGGCATTCCAATGTGAGGGAACCTCAAGCAGTAGTTAGATCTTCAATCTAGCCCGCAGACGGTCTGGGGATCAGCGTGTTTTTACATGAGTAGAATGTGTCCTTTTATTTAAAATGCACCTCTGGGTTATTTGTGGGGCATAGGAATTCATTCATTTTCCCCAAAAAGTATTGTCCAGCCTCCCACAAGGTCTGAGGGACAGTGGACCGGCCCCCTGCTGAAGAAGTTTGCTGACCCCTGGCCTAGCCTAATAATTGCATTGTTGCTAGTTTTAAAAAATAATCAGTAAGAGGGTCACGTCAGCCATATTATTCGAGCTAATAAAATGTTTTACATTCAGTCTGAGTCAGTGATATTCAGGTTTTCCCTGTTCTCTTCTGGCTTTCCTGTTCTAGTAAGCAGATCAGAATGAAATGTATATAATTGGTTTGGATTTGTTTCACAGAGGAGAGACTAGCAAAGGTCTGGGTGACGAGAGGCATTCAGGAAATAATACATATGCTCAGGGTTGTAATTTTGAGGGAAATTGCAAGATGCATGTCGGATTGGCTTTAGTGATTGTAACTGAGCCAGTATTTTCTTTGTTTTGGGAAGTATTTGGTTTGTTTTGGCAGACTGGATACAGCCAAGTCATTTTAGAACCAAACAGTCTTTCACAGTCCAGTCCTGTGTACATCTGCTTAGAAGTAAGTCCCACTGAGTTTGGTCTCCAATTTCAACAAGCACTTGCACCTCAGAAGTTGTCCTCCTGTGGCCCCCTTCTCATTCCATTTCTTTAGATGTAGCATTTTCTGCAAGTTATACTAACTAGGGGATTCCTGAAGATCCTAAAGTCCAATCCCTAAATGTCTGACTTAGGTAACTGCAAATGTTCAAGCCTTTGGCAAACTCCCAGTTTGAGCAGCCACGAAAGACCCAACCTCTCACAGTGCCCAACCTCTGCTGTCCCATCCCATCAACCCAAGAGCACAGCATCATGGATGGCAATGAAGGTGATGGTAGGCACTCAAACTTCCTTCTTCTTTTCTGGAAATTTACATGAATGGCATCATGTCACACACATTCCATTGGAGATCGCAAACCCTCACCACTTCACTGCAGGTCAGCCACTGGCCCTGGTTGTGGGGAGCAGGAAAAGGGGATTATGAAGACAGATGCTCAACAAGCACTGCTTGAAGCCTTCTCACACATTGAGCAGGGCCCTGCTCAACTCAAACCTGCTCATGGGGAAGGAATGCACAAGTTCAATTTCTCATGATGCCCCTAGTTTACACAGTGCAAGCTTCATTGGATCTCGAGGTACCTATTTAATTTCACAGGTATCTTGCCTGTATAGTAAGGTAAAGGTAAAGGGACCCCTGACCATTAGGTCCAGTCATGACCAACTCTGGGGTTGCGGCAATCATCTCACTTTACTGGCCGAGGGAGCTTCCGGGTCATGTGGCCAGCATGACTTAGCCGCTTCTGGTGAACCAAAGCAGCACACGGAAACACCGTTTACCTTCCTGCTGGAGCGGTATCTATTTATCTAATTACACTTTGATGTGCTTTTGAACTGCTAGGTTGGCAGGAGCAGGGACCGAGCAATGGGAGCTCACCCCGTCGCAGGGATTCGGACCGCTAACCTTCTGATCAGCAAATCCTAGGCTCTGTGGTTTAACCCACAGCGACACCCGCATCTCATGCCTGTATAGTACTTTAATGGAAAAACACAGAAAGCACACACTCATCCTCATTTGCTATTAGATTTGTGCCCAAAACTGGATCAACAATGAATGTCCTCTTATACCACTTCCCCCTCAAGAGGCCAAAAGGATACTTTTGGTCTCATTTATGACACATGTCTGTTAGTTGAACTGGAAAGCAGACAGGATTTTCTGGGACCTCTATGCTACTTGTATTCATACCTTTCTGTCAGGAAGTCTCACCATCTCTGACACCTGATAGGTCACCTTTGGCAGTGGCTATGCACTCAACCTCTTTGAAATTGAAGCTAAGCATTCATATTCCAAATTGATGTCCAATATGGCACCACCCTAGAGTAACTTGTTGAAAAAATGAGAACACAATGCATGTGCACAGTACTGTAGAGCCCCTGCCAGTCAATGCAGACAGTACTAAGCTAGGTAGATCAATGGTCTGACTCTGTATGTGAGATTCATAGGTTTCCTCTCTTGGAAGTGCTTCTCGCAATCTGTGCCCCATGAGCATCTTAAAACACAAACACACACACATTTGAATAAGGCTGCAGGGGGGAATCTTCCATCCCTAATAGCACCTGAAGTCCACCATCTCACCTTGCCTCAGGGTAAGGTGACCGCCGTCCCCCCCCCACCAAGCAAAAATAAATAAATAAATCCCAGAATGAACCTTCAAGTGTTTGACCCAATTGTTGACTTAATATATGGGTGTCATTTGTTTTGGATAATTGGGTGTTCCATCCCAGAGAATCTAATGTAAACAGAAAAGAATCATCAGCCAATTGACTTATGCAAATCAAAGCCTAATGAGAAAGTAAAAATAAAGTAGCCCTGCCATCTCCAAATCTCGCCTCCTCTTTATGTGGAAAAAAAAAAAATACGTACCACACATTTCCACCCATCATTTTATCCTTTTCCCCCAGTCTTCCTTCTCTTCTATTTTAAATACATTCACACATATATATGCAATTAAATGCTGGCTTTGAGTTTTCGCCTGGGAAACTGGAGGGATAAGGTGAGCTAAGCTTTTAATTACAAGTACCCATTCTGGGAGGTGGGGAATTTGAGCTGACGGCAGATGCTGCAGCTCGACTTAATCCCATTTTGCAGAAAAATTGTGCAGGGTGGTGGTGGGGGAGGACCCATGAATCTCTCTGCAGAAAGACTAGTGTTAGTATTTAGGAAATTATTCTCTTCATACACTTTTTATTTTCCTTGATCCTTTCTCTTCCCCCGCCCACCACCAATAAAAAGGTAGGCAAAAATTATTGTGCGCATGATTACCACTGCACTTATTAAGGTGAAACAGCAATGGGCAGCTTTGACACACACATACATGGGCTCAGATGTTTCTACTACTTGTGTTGCTTTTCCTCTTTTGTTGCATATTGCGGGTTCTGATAAGAGTTTATGCATGAAAATACCAGTGTATGTGTATGAGCCACTGCTCCAGTTAGCTCGGGTGCAATTAGGGATGGGAGAGAAATTGGATTCAATTAGGATTTAAAGACAAACCTACCTAATTTACACTTTTCAAAATAATATGTGAACAGCAACACAGTCATCCTTCAAAATGCTCAACTGACCCAATTTCAAAATGCTGTTCTTCAGCCAAGTAATGTGTGCAAAACTGAGGGCAAAGTGTGCTATTTTCAAGTGGGATTCAATCACATACCAACATATTCAGGTTGCAGAATTAAAGCTGATTTGGAGCTTCTTCCTTTTTTGCCAAAACCCCACTTCCCACACCAAAGACTGTACTATTGCAATGAGAAATGTATTGGGGAAATGCAGTGGACAGGGTGGGATAACATAAGCCCAATGAAGACTCATCTGCCGAATCCACAAACAAATCAGAATGGATGCTGAATCAGATTTCAGCCTGATTTGTTCATGATGGGGCTGTTGATATTGCTGCTATGTGCCTGCTCTTCCTGCTCCAAGCAGGGCTTGGCTGTTGTAGCAACATCCGAACAAGGCTGATCTAAACTGGAAATGAATTTCTGCCCGTGATTCTCTTCAGAAAGTTTAATTTTTGAAGGCAAATATTCTGTGGAAAACTCTTTTGATCTGTGGATATTTGATGTTCAGCAATGGCATTTTGGCATTTTAATTCCCCGCGATTTGACTGTACCTGACAGCCAACATGCAATAGAAGTCAGCATTGGTTGCTATCTGACACATTATAGTCCCCATTTGACAGTATCTGACAGCTGGCGTACAAGCTGCATTCTCCAGTGTCAGATCTGGTTCCCGTGCATTTTTGAGAGCAGAGTGGAGGGAAAGATGGAAAGTAAAGGCAACAGCAATCTGTAGCAAACACAAGCAGGTTGCTTCAACCAGTGAGCAAGTCTGACCCCAACTCTCCATAGGCATCTGAGATGTTCACCAGACCCACTGTAGCCTCTTGAAACAAGGATGCCTCCTTGGCTGGTATGATTGGTCTTCCCACATTTCCCACCTTTAATTAAATCTGTGTTGTGGCCAACTCCCTGCTTCACATTTCTAAGGTCAATAGGTAATCCGTTTAAAGCCTGTTGCTATAGGCTTGAATCCAGACCGTGGGGGAAGGGCTGTAGCTCAGTGGTAGAGCATCAGCTTTGCATACAGAAAATCCCAGGTAGGGTTAAAGTGCCCCTAGTGGTCAGTGTTGACAATACTGAGCCAGCTGGACCAATGATCTAACTCAGCATCAAGCTTTTTGTGTTCCTAGATTCCTATGTTCCCTTGATATGTGACAATGGAACAGTTGACAGCATATGAGCATTGTGTTGTTGTTTCTAGGAATTCCCAGGCAATGTCAGGTACTTTCTACCAGTAGACTGTGATCCAGAGAATAACATCCCCAAGGAAAATCCCTGCTCTGAAGCTGGTATTTGCTTTGGGATGGAAATTCCCCATATCCTCCCAGAGCAGGCATGGCCAAACTTGGCCCTCCAGATGTTTTGGGACTACAACTCCCACCATCCCTAGCTAACAGGACCAGTGGTCAGGGATGATGGGAATTGTATTCCCAAAATATCTGGAGGGCCAAGTTTGGCCATGCCTGTCCCAGTGCAAATGCTGTCTTTAGAGGGATTTTCCTCAGGGCAGCAGCAGGGGAAGAAATTGTTAAATCCTCCCACCCATGCATGCTCTGATCCAATTAATTATCCATTTTCCCAGCTGATGGAATTTCCATTTTTAAAACATCTGTCCATTAAATGCAAAGACACATTTATGTCCCATCTGGTTTGGTTCTAAGTTAGTACCTTTCTCTAAGTCATAGGACTTCATAGGTCTCTTGTAAGAATTTCATACGCTGCAGTATGCCCCAACCCTTTCAAGCAGACTGACAAAAGTTACACACACAAACACACACAGAGGGGGGGGGGAGATATGACTATGGCCTTTGCACTGCTGCGAAGTAGCAGTCTCTCTTCACCTCCATAAAAAGCCCAATACATAATTACTGCTTCCAGAATACCTTAAGTAGTTGGTGGTGACATCTTCTGATTCATTTCCATAATGCAGCTACACCTCAGCAACCCGCAAAACCTCTAGCTCTCCCAGTGCAATGACCCATCCAGTCCTATTGCTTCATATAGATGGATGGAACAGTTTAACGTTGAGCTCAACCTTAACAGAGTAACCTTTTCCTAATATGTCATTTCCCCAGGCATTTCCTTATTTGTTTTCAGTAAGCACCTGGATCCTACCCTTAAAATAACCCCTTGCCTCATAGGACAGGAGCAGGTAGACTTTAGGACAGATGGCGTAGGAAAAAACTGATGAATATACAACAGCAGGGACCATGCCAGTGAGTGGCTTAAGGATTTAATTCTTAAGATATTGGTCTGGATGACAGTAGACTCTGGTTGGCTAGAAGTTCTAGTTAGCTGGGAGTTAGGAAGTGAGGAAGGTGATTGAGATTTGATTGTTGGAGGGGAAAGTGTTTCTGAAGGTGTTTTTTCCCTGTGTAGGCCTGACCTGAGAAAGACAAGCCTCTCTATTTTCTCCTCATATTATATACTGTTTTCGTTCAGTTTACCCTAGGTATTATCAAATTCTTTTCTCACTGGACTCTGTCTGCTATATTTCTGCCAATTTGATAACAAAAACAACATTCAAGTAAGGAATAGTAATGGGTGAAACACTTTGTGAAACACTCTGGCAGTACCTCAAAACTTTCAAGGGAAAATATGCCCAGCATCCCATGGTGTGTGCTCTGTAATGTGGCAAGTCTTACAGACTCTTGTTATGGGTTTTCATTTAAATTGACATAAGGGAATGAATATGTGATTAGTTGCTTTTGTTGATAACAAATTTCTGGAGAAAAACACATTTATTAAAGACAATCGTTATAAAATATTCATTAATACTCGATCCCTTTCAGTAATTCTCCAGCTTTCTCACATCTACACCATCTTCCCTCCCGACTTTCTCAGAAAGAGTAGAAAGAAGTTTTCAAATACTTATTTGTGTTGACATTTTGCAAGATCATTAATGAATCATACTTTTGTGTCTTGGGAGGTGCGTATTTTCTGAGTTAAGGGAGAGTAGCACAAGTAGCTGAAAAGCCTTATCTAAATCCAGTGTGTTTGTTGAATTAAAAAGTCAGATATTAAAAACTTTCTCCTTTCTCAACCCTGATCCTAAATGACCTTCATTTAAAGAAATAAAGCTTTTAAAAAAAAAAAAATACTGCTCATTCAGCAAATGAACTCATTGACCCCATCCAGTGTGGAGTTAGCCATGGCCACCTCCAATTAAAAGTGACTACCTTGTTCCATCCACCCCCAAATTTACCTAATTCTATATTTGTTATTTTGTGCTAAGTGTTAAGCTGTGTGCATGCTGGAACTGTGTCTTTTGTCACAACCCTCCTTTATTGCCCCATTGGTAGGTCTGAGTTGAAGAGATTGCAGCAATTTGAAATGAATGTCAGCATTTGTCCAATGGTTCAAATATATCCCACTCTGTTGTATTCAAATATCTCAAGATCCTCTGATAAAAGAACTGGGATGGGTGCAAGCAAGAGAATGACTCCCGTTTGGCTCTAGATTTGGGAAAAGAGACAATCTCATGCATTGATCTGCTGTGACTTTCACATATAAGCCCAGGATCTAGAGGTTTCCTTAATTTCCTTAAGGCACTTTTTGATTTTGCTTACCCTTTCCATATGACAGAAAATAAAGTTCAGCTTCCTTCCTACCATAAAATAAATATTGTCCACAGTAAACAATAGACAGCAGGCATCTCACCCAGATGTGCAAGCTAAAAAAAAACGGGTTTTAAATTAGTCTGCTTGTCTCCCTTATCTCTGAGTTAAAAGCAGTTAGTCAGAAAGGAACTAAACCCTTAGGGGGATTTTTCCTTGCTTTCATAAAGATAATTAAAGAACAGACTAACCAGAACAGACAGAATCCCTCTTTTAAGGTGCAAATGATGCATTCTGTGTAGAAGGTGTTTGGAGTCAGCTTCAGTTCTCTTTTCCTCTTACTTTTTCCTCAGATTAAATGTAAATAATTATAGCAAAAATAGTAGGGGGAAATAACATCATACTGATTTCCTTTGGACCACATCAGCAAGACTAAGAGGGTAGTCCTGTCATCTGGGCAGCCTAGGACTTCCATACACACTGCCCAGGCTTGTACACTGGGGAGTGCACACTTCAGTGCTGCTAAAACAGCCATCTGACTTCACCCCTGGAGGTGCACTCCATTGTCTCTTGAGACAGATGGATGCCAATGACAACAAAGTCCACCAGTTTGATTCAAAATGGTAGCCAACTGCATCTAAACATACACAAGAACTGCTCCTTGGTCTCAGGAATAAACCATTATAAATTTTGGTTGTGGTATATTAGGAACAGGCATGCAAATGTCTTGGTATGCTGCAGTGACTGAGCTGGATGGTGGACAAGTGAGCAGTGCAGCCTCAACACACCAGCTGGACCATGGGGTTCTAGTAAAAGACATAGTAGATCCAACAAGCCTAAAGTCTGCTGGCATAGTCAGCTCTCTCGAAGTACCTGTGGCTCCCCTCGCCTCTCCCCTCAGGAGTCTGAATCACACATAACTTTTGTGGGTTCCTGACGCCACAAAGACGGCTGATTCCAAAAGGGCTATTAATGTATTATTGTTTGGGTCATGTGAGGGATTCCCCACATCTGCATCAGAATGAAGGAGATTGGGGTGGGAAGAACCAACACGATCCAAATACCCAAACGTTACTGAACCCACATCAGAGCTAGCCATGGCTTTGCAGTGCTATCACAAGTCCAGCTATTGCAAAGGCTATGTTAGAGCTCTTGGTAAAGGTAAGGTAAAGGGACCCCTGACCATTAGGTCCGGTCATGGCTGACTCTGGGGTTTGCGGCACTCATCTCTCTTTATTGGCCAAGGGAGCCGGCATACAGCTTCCGGGTCATGTGGCCAGCATGACTAAGCTGCTTCTGACAAACCAGAGCAGCTCACGGAAATGCCGTTTACCTTCCCGCCGGAGCGGTACCTATTTATCTACTTGCACTTTGACATGCTTTCGAACTGCTAGGTTGGCAGGAACAGGGACTGAGCAACGGAAGCTCACCCCGTTGCGGGGATTTGAACTGCCAGCCTTCTGATCAGCAAGTCCTAGGCTCTGTGGTTTAACCCACAGCACCACCCGCATCCCTCTGAGCTCTTGGTACTGGAGGATAAAATATACTTCCGGGGACATTACGATTATGCATATTGCATAGTATTCTTTTGCTTTTTCAGCAGTTTAGCTGTATGTTTGAAATCAATTAATGCCCTGAAAGTATTTCTTTAAACTTTTGAATGTCTAAAGAGGCTTTCTTCAAAGTTTGCCTTGTCATCCCCTGGAAACCAGTTGCATTCAGACTAGACAGGTGCTCTCTCACACAGTCTTGTTCTGCTTCTTATAATGTTGTGGTTGCCAAACACTGGGCTGGATCCAGACCAACAGTGTAGTCCCATATATTTCTGCTCAGAAGTAGATAATTCCTGCCCCCATTTTATGATGATGCTGAATATTATATTATATTGTTATATAATGTTTTATGAGGTGACTATAACTGATTACGCAAGAGATCTTTTGAGGATTATAGATGTGCCTAGGTTGTAATTTTGTAAATATCCAATGTTAGATCCAGTTAGAGTCCAACGAAATCCTACTTAAGTCCTTTGATATTACATAACTTACTAGGGTTCATTAATTTCAATGGGTCTGCTCTGAGGATAACTTAGTTGAATACAAACACTCTGGTTCCAACTCATCGCTGATACTAAGGTATGATTGACAATGAAGTAAAATTGAGAGAGGACCATTAATGTTTATATTTCCACTGGAAACAGGAAAAGAAGCCATAAATTTACATGGCGGAAAACTGTGTTGTGGCTTAATGATAAGGCAAAGTTCCCACAAACACAGCTCAGCAATGGAAGGATTCCTAAAGGTGATGTTAGGATTTTCTTTTTCAAGAAGAATGCCAAGGCCAGGCATCTGCCATGATTGATTGATTTGCAAGCTAGGTAGGACTGTGACTTCATCTTTACAGTAAAAAAAAAGGACAATCTATCTGATCACAGGTTAATCTTTGGCATTCCTCTTAAAGGATCTCAAACTTTAAAGCTGGGGAAGACTCCTGCTTCAGAGCCACTGGTGGAGGAAGGGGGGTGCGGTGCGTGTGGCCCGTCCCGGGTGCAGCCCGCCCCTGGGACGCCCCCCCCCCGCGGGCTGCTAGCTCCGCCCCCAGGTGCACAGCATGTGCGCAGCTCCGGGTGCCGGAGCAGCTAGCTCCGCCTCTGTTCAGAGCTACCGCCAGTTATGAATGATGATACCAGGCTTGATGGACTACTGATGTGAGCCAGTATAAGAAAGCACTATATAGAAAATGTATGTGTTTATCTTGATGTATTACACAGCACTATCCCTGCTATATTATTATACTGCAACGAACGATGTGGTATCTAATATCTGGGCACATTCTCCAAGGTCTGTCTTTCATGCTTAAGTTCTTGCCACTTGAAAATATTGAACAAAGCCCCAGTGCCCTTTCCTGTCCAGCCCTTATTGAAATTAATAGGATTTGCTGAGGACCATTGATGTTCCTGGAGGATTGCAGAGATGTTCCATTGTAAATCCTGCTATATAAAACCGCTATCATCGTCATCGTGGCTGGTTAAATCACACCCCTTTGTCAAGAAGGAATAGCAGCATACAGCTGTATCTGAACCCTCAGGGGAATGTGTCAGACATATTTGTAGAAACAGGGGGAAAGCCAGTCCGCTATAACATTAGGCTCTGATCCTGCCATGTTTTGGCTTACTGACTGTGAATAATGTATTTGAAATCAGCGGGGCTGCTCACAAGAGGGTGAAAGAAAAAAATATATTTGTAGGAGGCAGGATTCAGGCTGTGCATTCAATTTTTACTAGCATAGTGCAATATTAAATATGAATGCATTTATCAAAGATGTTTTTTTAATACATTAGGGATGTTTGTTTACTTCACTGGCATAATAGAAACTCTTGCTCCCATAGGGCTTTGCAAGAAAGAAATACAATTGCTTTTGTTCCTCTTGCTCACATCCCTTTCTTTTCCTGTGCTGTATTGTAGCATACAATAAAAATGACCTTTCTAAAATGAGAGTGTCCTAAAGGGTACATCGTGAGTAAAATCTCTGGCAGCAGAAACTGTGGAACTTTGGTTCATTGACTCCCTACTCTTCACTGTCAGTGAGTCCAGGGACCAACAAGCCGGGACTTGATTGCAACCACACTCTCCTCAACTGCAGTTCCCAGCAGGGGCGCCAACGCCTGGGGGCTGAGCCCTCCCCCCCCATATTTTTGGGGAGAGCCCCCCAATCAGGGGGTGGAGGAAGGTGAGCATGGAGCTGAATGTGGTGTAGCTTCAGTGGCCAGTCCCTTCTCTTATTCTTCCTGATGTGGAGGGAGGGTCAAAGCACCCCCCCCCCTGTGGTGGTGGTAGCAGGTGAAAGAGATGACGGCCACTGAAGATGCGCTGCCACACCATTAGACTCCGCCTCTGGCTCCTCCCACCATTGGGATGATGCATGTGGGATGTCAGGATGTCCCCCACTGCCGCCAAATGCCCTCACAAGCTGGTGTCTCTGGTTTCCAGCAACTGGTATTCAAACATATACTGCCTCTGAGAGCAGGACATGTTCCTACTAGAGTCTTCCTCTCTTTGTCCTCCTCAACACAAGGTCAGCAGACTGATGACTTCCGCATTCTTCTTCAGCCATGGCAGCTGTTCCTGTTTATGGAAAGCAGGTAATAGGACTTCAGCACCACAAGTACCAGCTCACAGCATGGCATGCTTTGGCTTCCACAGAAACATAGGAAGCTGCCTTATACTGAGTCTTTCTCAGCCCTGTCTGTAGATGTTGTGCCCTGAACCTGGGTCCTTCTGCAAACCAAGTGCTCTGTCACTGCACTACAGATCACCCCCTAAATTCTTACATGAGGGTAAGAACTTGCATGGGTCTAAGTTCACCTGAACTCAGTAGGGTATACTTCTATGTTGACCCACATAGGATTGCTTTATTAGTCTCCCTGGGCACTCCCAATGGTGAAGAACATAAATCCATGTCAGATTCAAGTAGAGGGGCTGTGAGAGCCATTGTGGGCTAGCATTTCTCAATGACTAAAGGGCTGCTCTTTTCTCAGAAAATGTTCATAAACAGTGGGTTTTGGAAGCATCCACCTCAGGTGATACAGTAAGATTCAGCTGCCATGACAGTTGTTGAAATGGGGACTGGTGCCATCCTGTTCTGCATCATTCCATGTCCTTAAGGGGATGTGGGTGGCACTGTGGTCTAACCACTGAGCCTCTTGGGCTTGGTGATTGGAAGGTCAGAGGTTCGAATCCCCACGACGGGGTGAGCTCTGCCAGCTGCCAACCTAGCAGTTTGAAAGCATGCCAGTGCAAATAGATAAATAGGTACCACTGTGGCGTGAAGGTAAACGGCGTTTCCGTGTGCTCTGGCACTCAGCACCGTCCTCCGTGTAGCAGTAGCGGTTTAATCATGCTGGCCGCATGACCCAGAAAACTGTCTGTGGACAAACGCCGGCTCCCTCGGCCTGAAAGTGAGATGAGCACTGCAACCCCATAGTTGCCTTTGACTGGACTTAACAATCCAGGGGTCCTTTTACCATGCACTTAGATGTTAAAGTTCACAAGAACATAGGAATAGTATCAGTGCAGAGCAAACAGGAACCTTTGTGCAAAGCAAAAAGGATTTGTGCCTTTTAGTGTATGGAATCAAAGCAGAGATATGGCTCCCCATTGCTGTTCAGTCAAATTGCATGTTGCCTGAAACACAGAAGGAAAAGCTACTCTCTACTTAGATGGCAGCTCTGCTCACTTATGAAGCGGCATATTCCGTGAGTTTATTTATTCTTTTTTTAAAAGCAAGGAATTGCTTACTTGTGATCAGGAGAACCAGCCTTCATCTGCATCACTAGGGAGGGAAGAGGGCAGCGTCAAGGCAACCCACGCTTCAGAAGAGGCCTCAGGAATTCTCGCATCTCCTAACTTCTTGGAAAGTGTGTCTGATGTTACCCACCTCAGCATGAATGCAGCTATCCCAGCATGTAGTGAGGAATGTAGATGTCCCCTAGTGGTGCAACAATAAAACTGCTAGCACATTTGCAAAGCTATGCAGGGTCCGGTATGGTTTCAAACTGGATGGGAGACTGCATGTTGAGGTTCCAGCATTGGTTGGACTATGTGACCCTTGGCGTCTTTTCCAACTCTACAATTCTATGGCTTCTGTGATAACTCCCCATAGTGGGAAATGGAAGAAGTTGCAATGGGCTGATGGTGGTAGAAAGAAAGTAGCTCAAGCTATCATCAGAATGCTGCTATCTCATCCATTATTCACCAGCACCATCTAGTCACTTCATATTAAAATTTGTGTGTGGCATTATCCTAGATCAGTGGCACAAATCAAATCACGTAACTTGAGATTATCACCTGCACATTGGCCAGTTTATTTTAGAAAGTGAGACACTTTGTTCCGTAGCAGCGATGCTTGGCAAAGCTACAAAAGCAAGATCATCGCAGCATATATTACGGCAACAAATTGCATCAATGCCGGTATCGTGTCCACTCTGCAGTGGCGAAAGAAAAGGGAAACATCAGCTCATATCAGCTGAGAAAGCTGGAGAAAGAGCTTGAACAGCATTTATATTGCTAGCCAGAGTGTGAAAACAGGCTGAGATGCCTCTTTCAATAAAAAGGTGCAAAAGCAAACTCAAGGAAATCACATTTCCCCATCTTGATAAGCAGGACACATTCCAGCTGCGGTGGGGAGGGGGTGATCTTTTTCAGAACTGACCTGGGGTGCCATTGACCAGATTCTTGTTTAATCCATCCACAGAGATCCCTAGGCACTTGATGGTGCTTTAGGTGTGTAGGGGGTGGAGGGAAGTGGAACAGAACAGGAGAAGCCTGAGGTGGGATAAAGGGCACCACATGCCACCTGCCAACACTCTGGCGTTGCCTCACTTCTGAGCACAGCTTTGCCTTTTAGCCCTCCTGTCTCTACACAACAGTCCACAACTTTCTCCTCAGGGGCCATAGAGAAAAAAGAAGCTGCAGATCCCAGCATTTCCGCTCTGGTATCTCTCAGCTGACAAACAGCAGACAGAAATAGTGTGCCGTGTCAGCAAATGTGCAGCACCTCCACTAACAGGCAAAAAAACCCAAAAACCCTGGGGGATGGGTGAATAATGAGCTGAAACGCTGCCTCAGATTAACAATAGGAGCTCTAACCTGTGCATTATCTGTGGGTGCTTTTGCAATCACCCATACCACCATGGCAAAAGCTTTATTTGAGTACTTTGGGCATCTGTTTCCATCTGTGATGCTCCCCTGAAAAACAACCATTTTAAGTGGGATATGACTTCTATTTTACTAACACACCTTCTAGATAATAAACCAGTGAAAAGTGGCTTCAGTGTGAATAGAAGCATGCTAGTGGGGTGGGGGGAACAGTTGTGACACCCTGCTTTTAGGTGCATAGTAAGGAGCACCACATAGAGAGGAGGAGGAGGAGTTCTGCACTGGGTTTTTTGATTGATGTTTTGTAGCTGCTAGTGAGATTACTCATTTTCTACATGCTTCTCATCAGGTTCACCTGGAGGTTTCTTTTTGTTTCTTGGTCTCAGCTGCAGCAAGCAGGCGGGACACGTGGGGAAGGTGGGATTATTTCCTCCCTCAGAGAAAATGTACACACACACAATCGATTTACACCAGAGGACAAGCACTGAAAAGAAGCAGAAAAGAGATATGATAGTTAAGCAATGATAGAGAACAACTCCACAAATGAATAATTGTTAGGGGTATGTGTGTGTGTTTTGTGTGTGCATTATGAGATAAAACAGCTGAGTATTGAAATGTCACAATAACAGTGGGGCAAACTGCAGCTGTCTTAGTATGAAAGACTGAACAGCATTAAGCATATGACACTGAGGCACATTCCTGATCTCCTGAAATAATACGAGAGTCTTTACTAAATGCCTCTTGTAACCCAGGACAGATGCACAAGGAATATGTCTGAACCTGCTCCAAAAGCGAATTGGGAATTATTGGCTTGTATCCAAGTAAATGCCCCATCTTGTTGGCATACATCTCAAGAGAAGTCAAACCACTGGATAATCGCAGTGCCTGCCATGGCTGCAAAGACTGTTAACTCATAACTGCTGCCTTCCATGTGGTTTTTGTTGCATTAGCAGCACTGAAGTGGAGCAAAACAAACAAACAAACAAAAAACCAAGGTAAAAACTCAACAGTTACAACTCAAAGTAAAAAAAAACAAGGTAAAAACAGTTACAACTCAAAACCACCTTGGCCTTCCAGCTGCAAATGGGTGAGGCACAAGCCTTGACAGTGTGTATAGAGGTCCTGAGCTGTCCAGACAAGAATACCCCCCTCTTAGCCTTGTTGATGTGATGCAAAGGAAAGCAGAGCAAGACGTTTGGCACCAGCACATCAACAGCAGGAGTTGCCAGATGGAGGTGTACAAGATGCCATCCAACCGTATTAGGAACTCCACTCTGGATTTGTGTAGAATTTACTCTTTAGCCTTTTCTTCTCCCAAAGTTGTCTAGCAAGGCAACGAATTTTTCTGCAGAGTTTATGCCCGAACCCTTTCTCACAAATGAGGCAGTGAAGGTTTAGGAGGATCAGAGTTTTCCTCCACTAGACGAGCTAACTTTCCAGGTCGGTGAGTCCCATCTGCCAAAATACCACAACAATGCAACAATATATGCTTGTGTGGTGGGACTGTCCCCTCTCCTCCACACACACATGTCCCATAATCTGTTTTAGTTTCTCTCACAACCCTCTAGAGCAGACTTGGGAAAGGTGTGAGACACATGCAGGAGAAGCTGAGGAGGGAAGTTCCACTGTACAAACAGAAGTGCTTGCACTGATGGGGCATGGGAGTTGGATACTACCCATTTTCTCCCAGCTTTCAGAGTAGGAAGCCCAGTGGCTTCATCCTGCCCCAGTGTGGATTTACTACTCTGCCAAAAACTCCCAAGAAGTAAACCTAGGAGGAATGTGCACAAAGTGAGCAAACCATCTTTGACAAACTGCCATCATCACAAAACATGCCTCACCTGCTTTGAGACTCCCTCTTCTCTTGGAAGGCAGAAGGAAGTAAGGAACCCATCCAGCACCTTCACCAATTATAAGTGCCAGAAGCAGATACTGGAAGCACACCTGGCCAGAGAGCAGATTGTGAAATCCATATTGGATCATTAAAATGCACACTGCTGGCCTGGGATCATTTGAAATCTTGACAAGTGGTAATCAACTTCATATTCTAGAAAAGTACCCAAACTTGCAAAATGATGACATCCCAAAGATTATATGCAGGGGTCAACAGTATTCTTACCATTTGCATTGTGGAGAGCTTTGGGAATCGTTTTTGTGAAGGAACTTGACAGCACATGAAGCGAGCACTTCTATTTCCAGTCATTTGTGTCATGAAAAGGTAAACATGGTGGCAGTAGGGAAAGCACTAAAAGGTGCCACGAGCAAACAATGTGGCTCAGTACCATTTGGGAGCCCAATGTGACACCTGTGAGTAAACAAATGTCAGCCATGATAATGCCATCCAAATGGTCCCTGGTCTTGCTGGGAGGATGCAGCAAGCTGAGATGTTCTTCTGGACAGATGATGAGGCTCCTAATTACTATAAATCAGGAGAGGAGTCAGTCAGGCATGAAGGAGTGAGCCAGGGTGGCTCAAACTGGGAGACAGAGGGACAGGAAAGGCCTCGTGAGCAGCCAGTGCTTCCCAACCCATCAGAAATGTAGGAAGCAATTATTGTCAAAACTGCCTTCCTTCTCCATCCTTCCTTTAAGAAGCAAAAATAAACAACATTTCAGTGTCTTTTTTTTTTAACTCCTCCTACACAATCATATGCTAGCCTCAAGAGAAATTGGGTTTTTTCCCCCTTCTCTCTCTCTCTCTCTGTAAGGTCCACCCCTTTCAGAATTTGCAGGGTAGAGAAGTTCAATTTCATTATGTGTAGAATCTAACTGTGGCACAGTTGAGAATGATTGACTTGAAGCAATAGAAAGCTGGGACCCAAATCATCTCAATCCCCTATACTGCTCATTATTGAAGACTGTTCAATATCTAGGGTACAGTGGAATGAAAGGCAGACTTCAGTCCAATAGTAATTAACCAGATTAATTTTGCAGCTTATTCAGCATTGGTTCCAGCTTTTAGGGGGCCTTTGGGAAAGACACCCTCCATGGCCCACTTGCCTCCTCAGTAAGGAGCTTACCTCCTCTGCCATTATGACTAACTGCTGCTCCTTTTCCTTGTCACTTCCACCACTTGCTTGCTAGGCAGAAAGCCAAGGAGGACAAAGGAAGCAGTATCTATTGCTCCTCCCTCTCATCACTGCTATGCTCTAGGTGAGAGGAGGCAAACAAGTTGAAGAAGGGCAGCAACTCCAGAGAGTTCTTGTCCATGAGCCCCCTGATGGAGTTCGGGTCCTTGAAGCCTGTCCTGTATTTAGAAATTACTGACAGCTTAATATAGTACTTTAAAGGGGATCACTTGCCCTATTTTTCTCCTTCCTTCCTTCCTTCCTTCCTTCCTTCCTTCCTTCCTTCCCTCCCTCCCTCCCTAGTCTACCAGTCTTGAGATACATTTAGCTTTCTTGCTTATTGTTTAATCAGAATTGGGAAACTATTGTTCTGTGAGCCTAGGCACTAGAATGAGAGTGAGTCTAGGTTCCAGAATCACATTTTTCAGGCCTTGCTGCTGCTCTTGAAAGCAGCCCACCATCTGTTGATGGGGTAGTGGCTTCCCCATCCCATAATTCATGGTCTTCAGGGTAAAATGAGGGTAAGGACTGGCATTGCCAGGTTGGGTTGGCAAGAAATGTGAGTATAAAGTAGTTAATCTTGAGAACTAAAATTCCATTTTCAATTTAATGGAAGTTGTGCTAGGTGTATTCATATTCTGACCCTGGAAAGGTGGTCTCTTGATGAACGAGCCCCCGTTGGGAGACCAAATGGAAGCAATCTAAAACAATTTCTAACAACCAAGACTGTCTTTACTTATTAATTGATCTGCAATTATCTTCTAAGTAATATAACTCATAGTGTTGTATGTAGGGAAAACAATCTTTAAATCATTTACTACACTGTACAAAGCAATAAATAAAATATAATGCAGACTGCTCTGAATTCTCATGAGTCATAACGCTAAAGAATGTGGCTGGAACATTTGGATATTTAGCAAAGGGATTTTCAGAGTGGGTGGAATGAATGGCGCCATTGTGAAAGGAAGGCTATGATAGACACAAGAGTCCCCAGATGCTGCTCTCATAGTCTGTAACCCTATTATGCACACTTAGGGGAAATTCACCTAGTGAGTCTTGCCAGCAGAAGCCCACTCAAGAACTTTCACTAGCATAGCAGGGCTTTCCCCTTCTCCTCTCTCTGTGTCCCCATGCACCCTGAAAGTAGCTTGGGGGGTGGGAGAAGCCCTAGAACAGTGTGTAATGGGAGGAGGGAGGAGAATCATTCCACCTGGCAAGCTGAAGTACTTGTGCTGATGGGGAAATTGTCATAGCCTATTTTGAATTCTTCCTCATGGGTGTAATCCTATGATCTATAGGCACCAACTTTGGGGGCCCTGGGTGTGTTGGAGCTCACACAGCCCAGTTTCTACTGGCCTCACACAACCTCTGAGATGATGTTAGAGGCCTGGCCTCTGATGTGACTTCCAGTACAAACCTCCATCAGAGGTCTCGCAAAGCCTCGGACGTGATCTCCAAGGCCCCGCAAAGCCTTGGAGATCAAGTCCGACACCCTGCCAGGCCTTCGAAGTGCCACTGCAGCACATTGATGTAATGTGATCCCATGATGTCACAATGTCATGTTACGGCACAGGTGTCTGTGTGTCCATAACCTGGGGCCCAAGTTGGCACCCCTGCTATGATCCCTAGGAAACGCTCCTAAGGGGGCATGTTTTGTTGCGATGTCTGAATGTAGCCTTAAGCTGTGAAGACAAGACCTAAAATACCTGTGATTTTAGTAACATGTCCCTTGTATGTCAACTCTAGAAAACATTGAGTAGACCATTGAGTAGATCCCAAGAACATTAATGGCATTCAAGAAAAATAAGGTTAGGGGGATTGTTTTGAAGTGAAATACCAATTAACAAGCTGAAACTCAGTCTTAGCAGGCAATGGTAAGATGCTAAAAAGAGGTATCTAGTTAATACTTGATGGTAATCCCCATTTGTGTGAGTCTGAGCTGCTACATGGCAGCTGTACACCCTTTCAGTGGAGTGGCACTGCTACCACCATGACAGACAGAGGACCACATAGAATGTGCCTACACAAACACCACCTGTGAGCCTTGTGATAGTCCCTCATTTTTTCAAGTAGATCTTCAAGTGCACATAGATCATACTGCATGGTATGTCATTTGGATGAGCTATTCTGAGTATTTCAAGAATTTACATCCCATTGTTATAGTATAACTTCTTTAAAAAACATGTTCCAATATCAAGTATTTACTGATGAGTGAATAATATTCATATATGCCACAGCCATTGTCTGGATTTTCATATCCTACAAGGCCATTTCTTCAACTAATGAAAGTTTAGGAAGTCCTAGATGAACATTGTATGTATTTGTATCTTCCAATCATGATAGCACATGGAGGGGGAGATGTTGGGTGGACACCATGGGTAGAGGGTCAGCTGTCTCCTGGAGCTGATCATGGCCTCTGAGGCTGGTTGATGATGATGATGATGATGATGATACTGATACTATTATGGAGAAATATGTGGATCATGAATGGTTGGATCTAAAGATAAAGTCTGTTCATAGCATCTCCAGAGCAAATATGTTGGCACCACTGACAGGGTCCCATGGCCAGTTCAGATGTCTTCTCCCCCCCCCCCAACTTATTTCTGAGTAAATAAAGGCAATATATTTCTGTCCCCTTTTGATTCCCCACCTCCTTCCCGCCTTTGCCCTCCCTTTGGTACCTTCAGCCCTGGTAGATGGCTTATTCATTCCACATTTCCACAGCTGGCTCTAACATTGATGGGTGTAATATGGGTGGCTTTGGATGTGGAACAGGTAGCAATGAGAGGGAGCTCCACTGAGAGAAGCACCTGGAATGCCTCTTCTCCGTAGCCCAGCATATTAAGTTGGCTGCATCATAATTTATACCTCCACATCCTGCTCATTTTGTAACCTGATGCAAAATGGATGAAGCATTTCAATGAATAATGAAATGTGATCTCTTAAGACAGCAGCTCAGCAAGGGCCCCCCTTTTTCACAGAGGAGAAAAGCTATTGGTTTTGGTCCCTTTGAGAAGTCTATGTGGGATCTGTTCCCTTTTCCATTAGAAGTGTTTATCTAATGATGATGATGATGATGACGATGATGATAGTATGCTAGGGATTGAATCTGGGACCTGAAGAAACTGGGGGTTGAGTCCAGCATCCTGTTATCATAGTCACTAACCAGATGCCTATGGAAAGGCCAGAAACAGGACCAGAGCAGAAGAGCACTCTTTCCCTTTAGGATTCCCAGCAACTGTTATTCAGAGGCAATAGTGCCTCTGACAGTGGAGGCAGAACATATCCATAGTGTCTAGGAGCCATTGATAGTCCTCTCCCTCATAAATTGCTTTAATCCTCCCTTGAAGCCATCACTACTACTTCAGGGGTGAATACAATAGCTATACGCTACATGAACAAGTATTTTCCTTTGTCCTGAATTTCCTAACATTCAGCTTCTTTGGATGTCCCTGAGTTCTAGTATTATGAAAAAGGGAGAAATACTTTTCTCTATCCAACTTCCTTTGCACCATGCATAATGGTAAAAATGATCATATTAAACTCTTCCTACAGGATGCATTTCTTCTATCATACTTACTGATGAACCTGTCATAAATGAATTTTGTATCATTCTTTTTTTTTTATTTTATATGCTATCAGCCATTGCCACAGCTTGTAACAGTGAGTTCCATATAATAATAATAATAATAATAATAATAATAATAATAATAATAATTTATTATTTGTACCCCGCCCATCTGGCTGGGTTTCCCCAGCCACTCTGGGCGGCTTCCAACAGAGATAAAAAATACACTAAAATGTCACATATTAAAAACTTCCCTGAACAGGGCTACCTTCAGATGTCTTCTGAATGTCAGGTAGTTGTCCATCGCCTTGACATCCGATGGGAGGGCATTCCACAGGGCGGGCGCCACCACCGAGAAGGCCCTCTGCCTGGTTCCCTGCAACTTGGCCTCTCGCAGTGAGGGAACCGCCAGAAGGCCCTCGGAGCTGGACCTCAGTGTCCGGGCAGAATGATGGGGGAGGAGACGCTCCTTCAGATATACTGGACCGAGGCCATTTAGGGCTTTAAAGGTCAGCACCAACACTTTGAATTGTGCTCGGAAACGTACTGGGAGCCAATGTAGGTCTTTCAAGACCGGTGTTATATGGTCTCGGCGGCCGCTCCCAGTCACCAGTCTAGCTGCCGCATTCTGTATTAGTTGTAGTTTCCGGGTCACCTTCAAAGGTAGCCCCACGTAGAGCGCATTGCAGTAGTCCAAGCGGGAGATAACCAGAGCATGTACCACTCTGGCGAGACAGTCCGCAGGCAGATAGGGTCTCAGCCTACGTACCAGATGGAGCTGGTAAACAGCTGCCCTGGATACAGATTTGACCTGTGCCTCCATGGACAGCTGTGAGTCCAAAATGACTCCCAGGCTGCGCACCTGGTCCTTCAGGGGCACAGTTACCCCATTCAGGACCAGGGAATCCTCCACACCTGCCCGCCTCCTGTCCCCCCAAAACAGTACTTCTGTCTTGTCAGGATTCAACCTCAATCTGTTAGCCGCCATCCATCCTCCAACCGCTTCCAGACACTCACACAGGACCTTTACCGCCTTCACTGGTTCTGATTTAAAAGAGAGGTAGAGCTGGGTATCATCTGCATACTGATGAACACCCAGCCCAAACCTCCTGATGATCCCTCCCAGTGGCTGCATGTAGATGTTGAAAAGCATGGGGGAGAGGACAGAACCCTGAGGCACCCCACAAGTGAGCGGCCAGGGGTCTGAACACTCATCCCCCACCACCACTTTCTGAACACGGCCCAGGAGGAAGGAGCGGAACCACTGTATGACAGTGCCCCCAGCTCCCAGCCCCTCAAGACGGTCCAGAAGGATGTCATGGTCGATGGTATCAAACGCCGCTGAGAGATCCAGCAGAACTAGGAAACAGCTCTCACCTTTGTCCCTAGCCCGCCGGAGATCATCAACCAGTGCGACCAAGGCAGGTTCAGTCCCATGATGAGGCCTGAATCCCAACTGGAAGGGATCCAAATGGTCCGCTTCTTCCAGGCGTGCCTGGAGTTGTTCAGCAACCACTCGCTCAATCACCTTGCCCAAGAATGGGAGGTTTGAGACTGGGCGATAATTGGCCATCGTGGCCGCATCTAAAGATGGTTTTTTAAGAAGCGGTTTAATAACCGCCTCTTTCAGCGGGTCTGGGAAGGCTCCCTCACGGAGGGAAGCATTCACCACCCCACGAAGCCCATCGCCCAGTCCTTCCCGGCTAGCTTTTTTAAGCCAGGATGGGCAAGGATCCAGGAGACAGGTGGTTGGCTTCACTCGTCCAAGCAGCCTGTCCACATCCTCGGAGGTAACAGATTGAAATTGATCCCACACAACTTGACCAGACAGGACTCTAGCACTCTCCCGCCCCGGCCCTGCTCCCACGGTGGAGTCTACTTCTTCCCGAATCTGAGCGATTTTATCTGCAAAAAAATTTGCAAAATCATTGCAGGAGAACATGTGGCCCGTACTGGGCCCCGATGTTACAGGTGGTTCCGCTAAATTGCGAACCACCTGAAAGAGTCTCCTGCTGCTGTTTTCTGCAGATGCAATAGAGGCGGTGAAGAAAGTCTTCTTCACCGTCGCTATCGCCACTTGGTAGGCTCGACGTTGAGCTCTAACCCGTGTCCGGTCAGATTCAGAATGAGTTATCCGCCACCGGCGCTCTAGCCGTCTCAACGATTGTTTCATTGCCCTCAGATCCGTGGAAAACCACGGGGCTGTCCGGGCTCCATGCAATCGGAGAGGGCGCTTCGGAGCCAAACAGTCAATAGCCCTGGTTAACTCCACATTCCAGCGGGCCACCAGGGAATCGGCTGAAAGGCCATCAACATGGGATAAAGCATCCCCAACCACTCTCTGGAAACCATTTGGATCCATTAAGTGGCGGGGGCGGACCATCCGAATCGGTCCCACCTCCCTGCAGAGGGGATGGGTCGCGGAGAAGTCCAGTTGCACCAGGAAGTGATCTGACCATGGCACTTCTTTCGTTTCGCTTTTACTTAGTGTCAGATCACCAACATCCGTAGAGGTAAACACCAGGTCCAAGGCATGTCCGCGGCTATGGGTTGGGCCAGACTTATTCAGGGACAGCCCCATGGAGGCCATGCTTTCCACGAAGTCCCGAGCGGCCCCTTGTAAGGTCGTGTCGGCATGGATGTTAAAATCCCCTAGGACGACCAAGCTAGGTGTCTCCAGGAGAACATCCGCCACGACCTGAAGCAGCTCGGGCATATTCTAAATGTGAGTTGTGGACAGTAGTACTTTATTTGGTTAGACCGTGGAGGAGTTACATTTTCCTTTAAAAGGGTAATGTAAGCAAGTTCTTGGATTCCAAGCCATGTCAGTTAGTTATAAATTCCTAGCATACTTTTGGAGCTTGATAATATTAGGTAGAAATCGAAAGCAGATAAAACCAAGAATGCAAATGAGCGCATATCATAAATGTTTGGCCATTCCTCCGTCTCCCCTCCATCAACTTTTCACTGCATATAAAGCAATCTCCAGTTCCAAGGAGCACATGCTGGAGCCTTTGCAAAGAAACAGCAAAAGGGCATTCCACTTATTCTCTTTTCAGTCCATTTGTCATCCCTGTGCCTGTGCCCATTCAGTCAATATCTGCATCTTGTTGTGGAACGCCTTCCATTGGAATCGAGCTTGCCTGTTCTTGGGTCATGGATCTGTGTGTTTCAACGAGTTGTGCCTTCTCATTATCTACCCTAATTGGGGAGAAATTGAACTTCCTGGGACAGAAACTGTCAAAACTGTTTCTCTGATGTGTTTATAAGGAGAAAAATTGGCAGCTTAGCCCAGATAGGGGCTCCTAGCAAAATTTACCAACTGCAGCTAATTGCTGATTCTATTTGGATGGAGTATAAATGGCCACAATGCCGCAAATGAATATGTGGTGCTCGAGCCTACCAAGTGGCAATGGCGACGGCGAAGAGGGCCTTCTTCACCGCCTCCATTGCATCTGCAGAAAACAGCAGCAGGAGACTTTTTCAGGTGGTTCGCAATCTATCAGAACCACCTGTACCACCGGGGCCTGGTAGGGACCCCAAGATCTCCTGCAATGCTTTTGCAAAGTTTTTTGCAGATAAAATCGCTCAGATTCAGAAGGAGGTAGACTCCACCGTGGGAGCAGGGCCAGGGCGGGAGAGTGCTAGAGTTCTGTCTGGTCCTGTTACATGGGATCAATTCCAATCTGTTACCTCCGAGGATGTGGACAGGCTGCTTGGACGAGTGAAACCGACCACCTGTCTCCTTGATCCTTGCCCATCCTGGCTGATAAAAGCGAGCCGGGAAGGGCTGGGCGATGGGCTCTGCGGGGTGGTGAACGCTTCCCTCTGTGAGGGAGCCTTCCCAGACCCGCTGAAAGAGGCGGTCATTAAACCGCTTCTTAAAAAAACATCTTTAGACCCGGCCAATTTGGCCAACTATCGCCCAGTCTCAAATCTGCCATTCTTGGGCAAGGTGATTGAGCGGGTGGTTGCTGAACAACTCCAAGCACGCCTGGAGGAAACGGACCATTTGGATCCCTTCCAATCGGGATTCAGGCCTCACCATGGGACTGAAACTGCCTTGGTCGCGCTGGTTGATGATCTCCGGCGGGCTAGGGACAAAGGTGAGAGCTGTTTCCTAGTTCTGCTGGATCTCTCAGCGGCCTTTGACACCATCGACCATAACATCCTTCTGGACCGTCTAGAGGGGCTGGGAGCTGGGGGCACTGTTATACAGTGGTTCCGCTCCTTCCTCCTGGGCCATGTCCAGAAGGTGGTGGTGGGGGCTGAGTGTTCAGACCCCTGGGCTCTCACTTGTGGGGTGCCTCAGGGTTCTGTCCTCTCCCCCATGCTTTTTAATATCTATATGAAGCCGCTGGGAGAGATCATCAGGGGGTTTGGACTGGGTGTTCATCAGTATGCAGATGACACCCAGCTCTACCTCTCCTTTAAATCAGAACCAGTGAAGGCGGTGAAGGTCCTGTGTGAGTGCCTGGAGGCGGTTGGAGGTTGGATGGCGGCTAACAGATTGAGGTTGAATCCTGACAAGACAGAAGTACTGTTTTTGGGGGACAGGAGGCGGGCAGGTGTGGAGGATTCCCTGGTCCTGAATGGGGTAACTGTGCCCCTGAAGGACCAGGTGCGCAGCCTGGGAGTCATTTTGGACTCACAGCTGTCCATGGAGGCGCAGATTAACTCTGTGTCCAGGGCAGCTGTCTACCAGCTCCACCTGGTACGCAGGCTAAGACCCTACCTCCCCGCGGACTGTCTCGCCAGAGTGGTGCATGCTCTAGTTATCTCATGCTTGGACTACTGCAATGCGCTCTACGTGGGGCTACCTTTGAAGGTGACCCGGAAACTGCAATTAATCCAGAATGCGGCAGCTAGACTGGTGACTGGGAGTGGCCGCCGGGACCACATAACACCGGTTCTGAGAGATCTGCATTGGCTCCCAGTACGTTTCCGAGCACAATTCAAAGTGTTGGTGCTGACCTTTAAAGCCCTAAACGGCCTTGGTCCTGTATACCTGAAGGAGCGTCTCCACCCCCATCGTTCAGCCCGGACACTGAGATCCAGCGCCGAGGGCCTTCTGGCGGTTCCCTCATTGCGAGAAGTGAGGTTACAGGGAACCAGACAGAGGGCCTTCTCGGTAGTGGCGCCCGCCCTGTGGAACACCCTCCCATCAGATGTCAAAGAGATAAAGAATTACCTGACGTTCAGAAGACATCTTAAGGCAGCCCTGTTCAGGGATGTTTTTAATATGTAATGCTGTATTGTTTTTAATACTGATTGGGAGCCGCCCAGAGTGGCTGGGGAAACTCAGCCAGATGGGCGGGGTATAAATAATAAATTATTATTATTATTATTATTATTATTGGCGAGAGCTGAGTGTGGCTCCTTCAAAGAGCTCCAGAAAAGAGGCTCTGCTGATTAGCCACTGGGAATAAGATCCACCTCAGTGGGTGAGCATGGCTGACCTTGCCTTCTGCATCCACAGCTTGTCCTTGCTGGGCAGAGAATTGCAGTAGGAGCTAGGCAGGGTGCATGAATAGGCGGGGGGGGGGGCATGCTTTCCAGAAATTAATTATTCCTTCTATTCATAACTTACTAAATCATCTACTTCACATCTTTTCTTTCGATTTGTGAATTAGCCACAGAAATTAAAGTTTTCTTCAATGCATTCATTAAATATTCTTGGTCTATGGATCATTGTTGAACAGGCTGCATGAGTATATGATTGCCAAAGGAGGTTGTGATCCATGGCTCAGCTAAAACGATGCAAATTGGAGGAAGCAGTAGCTGTTCCTGAATTTAGACCTTGCGCTTTTTCATGATTATCCTTAGATATTTAGCCCCAAATTAGTCTTTCCATGAATGATTCTGTTGGAACATGGCTTTTATGTAGAAATGAGACCCAATGGAACATCCACAGAAGTATCATACACACAAGAATCCTGTGAACTTAAGTTATTCTAAGGTGAGGCCAAATTGCTGGTCAATTCTCAGAAGGTAATTTACACAGGTAAGATACATATGCAGCAGGTAGTGATGCTGGAGGGGGTAGAGCAGCCTTCCTCAAATTGGTGACATCCAGATACTTGGGAGCTGTGGGTTGCAGACAAAGACTTCAGTGAAACTCATTCATCCAATGCACACATATGAGCATTAAGGGCTAGTGATGTTTGCTTTAAAGAGAAAGTAAGCATTTAAATTCAACTTACCAGGTATGCCAGAGGAGCAGAGGCAGCACTTTAACAATAATAAGCAGGAAGGAGGGAGGTCACTTCCTTCCCTCTCTGGCAGCTGGCACAGAATCGCACCAGGACTCCAATGGCCTTTGGAAAATGTAATTTCCCCAATGGCTACTGATGTTGCAGAAATGGCCTTTGGGAAGACTACAGTGTAACTGGCGCTGGAGAGGAGAACAAACAAGACATCCATTGCTCAATGGTGGAGCATCTCCCTTGAAGTCAGAAGGTGCCAGGTTCAATTCCTGGCATCTCCAGGTAGGTCTCTTGCCTGAAATCTTGGAGAGCCACTGCCAGTCAATGCAGACAATGGTGATCTATATGGACCAATAGGCTAAGTCAATATGAGACAGAGCCCTATATCCCCCTCCCCACAGGCAGAGTGCAACCACTGTTGTTGTTGCCTCCACCAGCCCAGCCACTAAGCCGGGGTTTAACAGGCCACTAGGGAATTTTGAGATCTGAGGCATCATGCACTTGGGTAGGAATTCAGCATTAACCTGAAATAAGCCAAGCACCTTTCCATTTTGAAAATTACCGGTAGTTCATCAAATTTTCACCAAGTCAAATTCAAGGCGAGCCACAGGTGCCCCCCCCCATCCCCAGTTACAAAAGGATGAAATAATGGCAAGGCATTTGTAAAGCGGTGATTATTTGTATCAGACTACTGCGTAGCAAATAGTGAAGCAAAAAAATGACACTTGATTATAGCATATATAACAGCGGTGAGCCAAAGGTTTTGCAAATCATAATTGAATGGTAGGGTTTAAGGTTTAAGGAAACAATCAAAGAGCTTCAGGCCGAGGCATCCTCTCTAAAGCAGTCTCCTCAGCAGCTGAAGTCAAGGAAAGGGGTAAGGCATCCAAACAGATCAAAGATTCCCCGCCCCTCTCTTGCTCCAGTTCTCCTTGTCACATAAGTGCTGTACTTACATTAATCAGCCAGCTCACAATGAAAGGCAATGTACTTTAGTAATAGCTGCATTGTGGTGTTCCTGTGGGAGATGGGGGCCTAGACCTTGTTGGCTTTTTAATGGGACCTGTCAGGGGAATTCACCACTGATGAGGAAATGAGCCTCGCTCACTTCAGCTCTGGTTTTTAACCTCCCAATACCATGGCGAGTTTTGTTAAGTGCACTTTGTGGCTCTTTCTCCTCTGCACCAGCCATCTACTTAATGCAAAATGCCACTTCCCAGCTTTAACTTGGTGGAGCAAAGTGCAGAGCGACAAAAGCACAGTGGGAGAGGGGAGCGAACAGGAAGGAGAGTGTGCGTGTTTATTTGCTCCCGTTACAGCTCTGTTGTTCTGAACACAGATCGAAAACTTGACTTCCAAAGGGTCCCTCAGCACATGTTATTTGCACATAAATGACCGCGGGTGATTTATTTATCCAGCGCAGCTGGCTTCTGCGAGAGAGACTGTGGGTTTTACCTGCCGATACATTAATACTTCTCCCTGCAGTGTTCAGAGAACCTGTGGAATTCTCCATGCCACAGGAGGTCAGAGAATCAAACAGTGTGGTCGGGCTTCTGTTTTTTGAAGGGCTGTGATAATTTTATGCCTCTTCAAAAGCACTTGTGGCTTACAGATTGCTGCAAATTCGATACAAGCAATCAGATGCCAAGCATCCAGGTGTGATTATGGTTGCACCATGGTCAGGAAAGAATTCTTTCCCCATTCCCTCGCTCCTTCCTAGGTCGCATTGTGCAGTACTGGATTCATGTTGGGGTGCAAGCAAAGAATGGTTTGCTGTTGTCAGAAGGAAGAATAAAAAATCTGATATCTGATGGTGCTTGAGGCAGGATACAAAATATGATAGACTAATGTATGATTCATTTTGATAATTCTGATCTCCCTGTGAGGACGAACAATTCTGAATCTATTCTGAAACTGCTATCCCTTATCAGGCATGTCCAAAATATGACCACTATCCATGTCATGTGCCATTTATTTATCTTGATTTCACCCATAACTGTTGTTGTGTGAATTTATTTATTATTTATTACTTTTAAAGAATAATAATAATTATAGTTTTCCCTTAATCAAAGCTAATGCCAGAGCATGGTACAAAATATACAGGCATACAACCAACCAAATTATAATTTAAAGAATAAAATACACCATCCACAAAAAACAGCTAAAATGTCAAAAGCCTATTTCACATACATCTTGGCAGCAATGCTCACCTTGGAATAAGTCCTCTTGCCCTACCTGTTTGCAGATATGAGCACTAACTAAATTGTCACAGATTTGTTATAAGCCGTGGCTACTCAACTGCTGTGGCAGAAACTCGTTGACTGAAGGAGGTCCATCTGAACTCAGTTTCCTTCCCCACTTCTCTTTTGCTAGCTGCTCCTTTATTTATTTTTATAAAGGCAAAGTAGAGAGGTAGGCAGTGTCTTGACATGATGATATACAGCTACTTCTTCCTGAGATGAGTGTGATGAACTACAGCTTCTATCATCCACGAGGATTATGTTCTAAGATGCCATCCTACTGAACTACAAATTCTATTATCTCTTAAAATTGGCCACACTGGTTGGGGCAGTTGGGAGTTGTGGTCCAACAGCATCTGGTAAGAACAACATTGGCAACTGCTGGTTTAAGCCTTGCCATTCCAGATAGAAGGAGATGCATGTCATGCCGTAGCATCAAGACCCTGCATTTGATTTCAAGAAAAGAAGCAATCAGGCCTGGGGGAAGAAGTGGGGACTCTCATCTGTGCCTCCCCCATTCAAGGATCTGCTGCCTGGCTACCACCAATAAGGAAAGCTTGTGGGGAAGTAGGAGTGGGTGATGAGGAAGGTAGGTAGGGAAGGAAACTGCTCGTGAGAGATCAGAGACTATTTAGCATCCTAGCCAGACATCAACTTCTTCAGGAAGTTTTGGTGTAGTGGTGCTTCTTGCTGAGGCCCAGTTCATTTTTTGGTACCCTTCCCTAGAACAGTCTTGTGAAAGTGATTCACTTCATAACAGAACCGTATGTTACCACATCCCAGGAAAGTATTGCTTTAATGTGAGATGCAATACTAAGCAATGTTGGTGTGTGAGGACCCTTTCATAGGATTATCTTACTGCATCAAGAGTGAAAAGAAGCCTAATCACATGGTGGCATTTTCATCTCAAAACTGACCACAGGGATCACATGGAGAAGCAGATGCAACTCAGTAAGGTTCTGTAATGAACCACAACATTTTAACTACATCTGGAAAAGTTAGATGTCATCCAGTCTTGTGTATGGGATAGTAAGTGATCAATAACTGTTGGAGGAATATTTTTAGGAGCCAACCCTAGAAGGAATGGGGTCCTCAAAGCCATTTCCCCCAGACAGCCTGAAGATCTTTTGCTTCTTACTTCAAAGGTGCCTGAAGACTTTCAAGTGCAAATATTTGGATGCCTGAACTTCAATGAGTACAGAGGCGGTGGCTTCCTTCCTTTTTTACTTTTTTCCTTCCCAACGGGGAATTATCGCCTCTAAAATTTTCATAAGGATTTTCAGGGAAGGAGATGCGTTATCATTAAAGAATCTATTTGCTTGAATTCCCCTCCCTACAAAACAAAAACCCTCCATAATGATGTAGCCACAAAATATTGCAGTAATTGGTTGTCTATTATATAGCCCCAGTGTTATTCCATGTTGTCATTTACAGCAAAAAGGTGGGGGAGAACCCTTTCTTAGAAGAGGCTGTTCTATGCCTTACCTTAAATGAAAGCATCTGTAGAAAAAAAATTACTGCACTTTCAATGTAAATTGTACATTCTATACTTTACATAAAAACAAATAGGCCATTGCCCCAAGGAATTTACAATCTACATTTTGACAGAAGGGAAGACAACACAAAGAGGAGAAGACTGCAGAGGCAAGCACAATAGGGCGAATAGTATTTGCAGACGCAGCCAGTTATACAATTTAGGATTAGTTATAGTAGGCCCTGATGAGCAGGGGATGGAGTTTAACCAGAAGTGTTCGACTTATTCACAAGATCACTTTAAGGACTGAACAAAAATGTATTTTCAAGAAATTATCCACCTACCCAACGCAGCTCTGTTTTCAGTTATTTTTGTTGTGGTATTATTATTATTATTATTATTATTATTATTATTATTATTATTACTTTCCATAAGGTGATTGCATGGATATGGTGCCCCCTTCAGTATACAAATAAGCCACATGAGCATCTCACCCTACTCATCCCTGGTTACATATCCACTGCAAACCTATTTACAGTTCCCTACCAACATTGTTTCTTAATTCTTCAAATTGCCCTTCTCATAGGGTTGCCATATTTCAAACAGTGAAAATCTGGACAGAAAACACTGCCGATTGCAATATTTCGGATATGTCTGGAAAATTCTGAATGTATGGCAACCCTACCAAGGAAGGTATCAGTTAGCCAATCAGATTCCACTATATCAGTGGTGTCCATACTTTTTTCAAAAGAGGGCCAGATTTGATGAAATAAAGGGCTGTGAGGGCTGACCAAAGGGCCAACCAAAGTTGTTGACCTTTTACTCCACAGTTGTTGAGCTTTTTTTAAAAAAAAAATGGAAGGTTTTGAGCTTTTTAGGGTTGAAATTGTTGGGGCTTTTTAAAGATTTTACTCCAGGAAATAAACTGCCACTATATTTTGCCATCACCTGCAGCAAAGCAACATGGCTGAATGGTAGACCATCTGCTTTGGACAAATAAAGTCTCAGGTTCAATCAACCCCAGCATCTCCAGGTAGGCCTGGGTAAGACCCTGGAGAACCTCTGCCAGTCAGGCAATACAAACACAGCTAGATAGTTCTATCAGTCAAAAGGCAGCTTCCTACATAAACAACACACAAGAGCACCTTCCAAGGGAGCAGATCTCATTTATAGGCCCCAGACTGCAAACCAACCATTTGATGGTTGAGTACTCAGATGACTATCACATTACCAAACCAATATACAGTCTGATCCAAATCTGATCTCATATTTCCTGATATGGCATTGTAACGCGTTTACTGTATAATTTGTTCTTACTCTGCATGACACACATCATAATCATGAATATAAAGAGAGAGTTTTGGTAAAGAGGCACCTGGGTTTGGAAAGGAGGGCAAGGCTCTGGCAGGGCCCTATAGCCATCCCACCTCCTTCCCAAAGCTGGAAAAGCACTAACTAGGCTTTGAGAAGGAGAAGGGAGGACTCTAGGACCCTGTCAGAGCCTCACACCTCCTTCCCAAAGCCCAGTGCCTCACTTACTTGGCTTTGAGACTGCATGCCCTCAGCTCAGCTCCCAGTGTATGCACACCTCTTAACCAGCCCTAAATCCCCCCTGCTTCTGTGAATACAACTGAATGCATATAGTGAAGTCACTCCACAGAGGTTTTTGCCACATCACTAAGAGAATAAAATTTTTGAGCCGTGCTTCCACAGACTGAAAGGTCTGTGAAAATAGCTCCTGCTCCCAACACACACACACTTTGAACATTTCTGCCACCGTATTTGTATAGATCCATATTTTCAATAGATAAATAAATTGCAACCAACTCTCTTTACTCCCTATGTCATCGTTATCTGACCATTTTTTAAACATTGATTTCATCATTGCAAAAGGCCTACACATGCAGTACTGACATGGCAATCAATACAAGCAGCAATTTTCCAATAGACATTTTCGGGAAAGTGCTGGGGGGTAGGGGGTAGATTGAAGAGTCTGATGTTGTCACTGGTGGGATGAAAGAAAATCTGGACCATCATTGCAGGATATACGAAAAGGGATCCAGCAAATGAAGCTGGACAGCTGGGTTAGAATGGAACCAATGGCTGAACAGAGTAAAAGATAGCTTGTGGCAATAGAGACCGTAGAAAGAAAAGCAGTAAGAGGTGGCTTACTTTGACAATGCTGCCTCTTTCAAGGCTCCTCATCGCTTTTGTGTTTCCACACAAGCCTGGAAGGCCTGCAAAGGTCAAGGCAGATTCTGCTTTTTCCCACAGGATGACTTTTGTTCCTTGCATCTCTGCGCGCTCTCTCTCTCTCTCTCTGTGTGTGTGTGTGTGTGTGTGTGTGTGTGTGTCGCCTGCCCTCTATCTTCATTTGTTGTGCTTCTTAAGACAGGTTATCAGAGACCAGAACTCAAAGTTTTCTCCAAAACATTTTCCCCTGCATGTATGCCATTCATACAACACTCTCTGCCTTTGACAGCAAAATCAATTAATCATTCTCCTGGCATCTGTGCAGAAAACCTTTCACTTGGCGGACAAAAAGAACACAGAGAAAGGAATAAAGTAAATACACTTTCTCTTTCTCTTTCACACTCCCTGACACTCAAATGTTTACTATTAGAGGCAGCATCAATGGTTTTCAGCTTGCTGCCTCCTAGTACTGCATAATAGCATAACGATATCACTATGTAATCAATGCCTATGGTTTGTATTGAGAGGTGTTCCCAACCTGTATTTACTTTGGATTCCTTGTACATTTCAAGAACCTCCCTTCTTATAATCTTCTCTGCCTCAAATGGAGAGAAATTGACCCTAATTGTCTATCCTAAGTCCTGTATCTATGGCTTTTCATAGGGGCACCATGGTGCAGTTTCCATACATTCAGTCCCCTAAGCAAACTACCACACAGACAATCAGTCTGTACTAGTTCCATACCCATCTGCTTCCTGCTTTTTATTGTAGATATATTCTTCAGGAGATTGCAGTTGCCCTTCTCATGAATGGTTCTGAAGCTCCCAACTAAGTGCTACAGCAAGAAGAACACCTTTCCTATCATACATCCCAAGCTGTTAAGGGAAGACAAACTCTGCTATATTGCACAAACAGGTCTTTACATATATGATGTAAAAGTCCTACTGCTATCCTTGGTGCTGAAAGCTTTGTGAGTACAGAAGGTTATGAGGTAAACACTCAGATGAATGGCAAGGATGTTTGTTGTAAGAGCACATCAATGTATCATGGGGGGGGAGATATATTTAAAGGGTTAGGGTTTTTTTTAGATGCATTACACTGAAAGTGCTCAGAAACAAGCATTCCTGAAAGTCTGATCAAAGTGCTGCTAGGGTGTGCATATTCTCCCAGTGACCTCTATTCCCTTCTGCCGCTCAGACAGTTCCTTCCATTTTTGCTTTTAAAATTTAAAATTTAAATGAACCGAACATGGAAAGAGAGAGACCTGGGATAAGGCAGATGGCTTAGGGATTAGAGAATGGATGAGAGAGACTATCTCACTTCCTCTGTGTTAAGAGCATTGTCACTGCTTAACAATTACAAAAAAACCAACCCAAAACCTAAATACCATTGAACTCTCTATGAGTTGTTCACATGCATTAACCCGATACTGGATGGCTTTGGCATGTAGCAGCATCCTTGTTTAATCTCAGTAGGAAAAGTGGATAACAGATGTTGTGACAAAACCAAGATATACTGACAGGACTAAAGAAGGAAAGGAAAGGGGTGTATGGACTTTAGAACCAACAACACTTGAGTTCCCAGCAATGTTTGCCTAAAGTGAAATTTAAAACAAGATGATGGGCTCTTCTTCAGGTGAAACATATGATGAGCACTGGTGAAAGTCAAAAGAATTTTAATCAAATTAGCAAAAGTGCTCAAGGGACTCCATGTCACTTGGTTGTATGGGGGTACCCAAATATTTTCCTGAATTCTATGACCTCATTCACAGGATGTAATTTTACCCAGTATAGTGGAGAAATGAAAAGCACTGCTAGACTGGGGAGGGGAATATGGCTCACATTGCCCAGTGGCAGTACTATATACAGTGGTACCTTGGGTTACAGACACTTCAGGTTACAGACGTTTCAGATTACAGACTCCGCTAACCCAGAAATAGTACATAAAGAACTTTGCTTCAGGATGAGAACAGAAATTGTGCGGTGGCAGTACAGCAGCAGCGGGAGGCCCCATTAGCTAAAATGGTACCTCAGGTTAAGAACAGTTTCAGGTTAAGAATGGACCTCCAGAACGAATTAAGTTCTTAACCCGAGGTACCACTGTATCTCTGTTGAAAACATTATTTTTGCACTATTTGTGCAAAATCACAGTGAGGTGGCTCAGCCACCACTAACTTGGAGACAGTGTTATTTTGAGGCAAGGGTGGGAAGAAGCAGTGTTTTTTTTTCTTTCTGGTGGAATGAACACAGTAACACCACCTTTTTCCTGGACACACACATGCAATCCCCACAGAGTTCCATTCTGGCCTTCAGTGCTATTCAATATCTATATGAATCCATTGACAGTGGTCATTGAGAGATTTGGAATGAAGTGTTATCAGTATGCCGATGATACATGACATACAGGGTGTCTGGGAATTAGGTAGGTTGCCTATTCTGGAGGGGCTTACACTCCTTTTTAGGGATCCAGTACATAGTCTGGGAGTACTGCTAGAGCCAACATTTTTGGTCAACACATGTTAACTCCACAGTAAGAGTGCCTCATACCAGCTATGATTGGTAAACCAGCTACAGCTGTTCCCAGAAAGGGATAGCTTAGCCACAGTGGCTCATGCATGCATTACACAGAGCTGCCTTTTGGCTTGGATCAGGACCTGCAGCAAGGTTGGTAAGTGAGGTGGCCAGCTCACTCACAGGTGGCTAGCCCTTCACAGGTTTGGTTGACATCAATCCTGAATAGTTTTGGACATCTTGTAAAGACATTTTTGTTTACTCTGGTATTTGGTTAGTTGACTGGAAGAGGTGTTTTGCCACTCTTGTGGTCCTGTGATATAAATGTGAATTATGATTGTGGTGGCTCGATTTTTTAGATTGTTTTATTTTATTATGTATTATATATCTTTATGTTGCACCCCACTCAGGGATTTATTTTAATGAAAAGTGGGTTATAAATCTTCAAAATACATTGTTTGGGTGGAGGGTTGTTCAAAAATATGATTTCACCCACCTGAAGTCTGTAGTAGTACACAGTTCTACAACCTCAACATCACTCTGTTCATCTGCATGTGAATTGTAAGAGAAGTCAAGAAAATAATGACAAGGCCTCTGGAATTTCACGGGGGAAATGTGGAATCACATTTTAAGCAACAATTCACTGAGGACCTACTGGCACCCCCGGGTACAAAGCATAAACCTAGGTTCTTATTACTTAAAATTGCATCTAAGGCCGTGGTGTAAATATTCCTGCTCTTTCTTCAGCTGCAGCACATTTGAGTAAAAAAAGAAATGTTCTTTCTTTCTCCTCAAAAAAGCCAAACTAGCTCAAAATATATAATTGTTAATTTGACTGACACTTTGAAGTGGGTGGGTGGGTGTCCTTAATACTTGCAAAATAATGAAACCCTACCTATTATAGCTGACTATTTGAAAAGAGATCATCTTTTTAGTTCAGCATGTACTTCCTCTCTACCTTCTTTGATTATAAGGATGGAACTGCAACTAAAGACCAACAAATCATTTTCTATCACTATAAACTGCAGCTTCTCCGCTGCCTTGAAGCCTGGCCACTGTGTCCATTCTTGGCCAGTTTATACCACTGTGATTTGTATCTTCCGCTTAGTAACATCATGATTGCACAGATCTTGTCCTGTACCTTAAAAGGGAATCCAGATTTATAAATTAAGAAATTAGATTAGCTTTGATGGCAAATAAATTTTGTTCAGATTTGTCTGGTTTGGCTGCCTTTTCTTCACTGGGTGTCTACAACAGGGCTGGTGAACCTCAGACCCTTGACACTCTTCCTGAGCCCCACACATCCTTCATTGGTCATGCCTCAAGTGCTTCTGCCTGGCTGGAATGTATGGTCAAACTGTGATGATGCCTCTTCCTTGCCTGGATTGAGAGACACTTGTGTAGAAACCTCTCTCTGCTGTGACTGGAATGTAGCACACTCCACAAAGGTGATACTCACATCTGTTGCTTCACCCACTTTTTCTCCTGGCCCCACCCACTCAAAAAGGTTCCTCATTAGGGAATGTAGGCCCCAGGGTGAAAAACATTCCCTGCTTGGCTCTACAACTGGGTTGAGGAACCTGCGGCTGGATGGACCACTCTGGCCTGACCCAACAGGTACTTCTTACGTTCTTAATGTATCTGTGATATTACATCAGAATGAAGGAACCCTTTCTGGCTGGAAAGGAAGGAAAACCTGGATTATAATTTAAATAGGTAGTTGGAAATCCTGCTAGAGCAGGGAGAAGCATATCTCATTATTTGGAATATGTGAATTAATTTATTTCTGGTTCAAGTTCACTTTCCACATTAATTTGGGGTGGAAGAATCAAATGTGCATGAAAATTTGCATATAAATATGATTTTAAATACATACTTTAAAACATTTTCTATCAAACATTTATTTTCTGCATGTTCTCACTTAGAATACATGTTTCTAACAGAAATCACAGTATACATATCTACTCAGAAGCAAGCCTGGGGGAATTCAGTGAGGCTTGCTTCTATAGCACTATAGGTTAAGTGTATGCATTTCTAAACATTTCTTTTATTTCTGTACCTTGCATACATTAAATGTGTGCAAGGTATACATATCTATATATTTTAATACATTTTTGAGGCATGAACTGTGTCAGAACATTTGGCAGAATCAAAAGCTAATGGATAAATGTGTTTAAATCTGCACATTAGTCTGGGAGGTGTAGCTCAGGTCAGTTTGTTATCAGAATTTGCAAATATCAAATTCATCATACATCTTTACTTATTACTCTTCTGATGCCCTCCTCAAAAGGATAATGCCAGAGAAGACAGGTGTTGATTACTAAAACTGGAAAGATAGTATTTAAATGAAAGAGGGCACTATTATTGCACATTCAGAACAGAGAAAGGAAAACTAAGGAAAGATACACATGACATACAGTGCAGGCTAATGTATTTCTGGTGTGAAACTACTGTAGGAAATGCAGATAAAATGATGGTCCACAAAAATGATTACATGGTTAAGCCTTAGAGTATTTTAAATATGTATAACTCCCTCCACATTTCAAATTCTCTCCAAGAGAGTTTACAACAACAGATTAAAAATAAAACAAGAATAAAATGCAAAACAAGTCAAAATCAGCAGACTGGTGTCTGCATAATAAGAATCACAAACATATTGCATTAAAGGCTTGAACAAACAAGACAGGTTAAATTAATTTATAGGGGATGCCCAGAGAACATGTTTTGGGAAGCTATTGCACAGTTACGGTGCCATGTCAAAAAGGTCCTGTCTCTGGTAGCCACCTAACTTCTAATGGAGGGGAATTTCAAGAAGAGCCAGCTCCCACAGATTACTGTCCTGCAGAGGCACCTTCATGTGAACCAAGGCAGTCCTTGAGATAGTCTAGCCTTGGTTCATTAAGGGCTACATACAACCTCTTTAAAAACCTCCAATGAAGGTGCGTCGCCACCTTCTGAGGGACTCCATTCCACTGTCAAACAGCTCTTACCATCAGGAAGTTATTCCTAATGTTTAGTTTGATTCTCCTTTCTTGTAACCTGAATTCATTGGTTCAGGCACAACCCCCTAGAGCAGCAGAAAACAACCTTGCTCCATCATCCATGTGACAGCCATTCAGATATTTGAAGATGGCTATCATATCTCCTCTCAATTCAGTAATTTCAGCAAATAAAGGCAGACCGCCCCCCCCAAAAAAGTTTTTCCATGAAGCCAACAGTTGAATAATTTGTCAAGTGCATCTTAATTCTTTGTAAAATAACCAGGGTAAAGGGAAAGAGAAGGTAGGCCTCATCCCATATGTACACTTTTACTTTGATGGAGAAAGCATCATTCCATGTGCTTATTGTCCAAAACAAGGTGATCCTGGCTCAGTACAAAAACTGCTGCCATTAGCAGTAGTTGAGGTTTCTTCCTGGACTGCTGATACACAAAATGTTGTTATTTACATCCCAGAAACAAAACCCCATTTGGGACAATTTAATTGATTTGGCAGAAGCTCTGCTGTATCCTGAGGAAAATCAGGACACAAAGACATTCAGGTGAGAGAGAATATCACAAAGGAAAACATTTTGGGCACACTTGAACTGGGAGTTCTGCACCTGCATAATTGCAGACCACAGGACAAAATTGCTAGCGCTTGCTGGGGAGCATGTGCACGGCTGCCTTCTGTCAAGCATAATCAAACTGGTTTGTGGGCACATATTCCCTCTGGCCTAGCAAATGGCCAATGTTATTACCTGAGTTGCTTTTTTCTAGAGAGTGAGTTGTTTTTACTAGTTTTGCTCTGTGGGATAGAATTCGGAAGGCTGTGGGAGCAGGTGATTCCTAGATTCACTGGGCTTGTTCACACTTGCAACCTCTTCACATAAGTGAGCTATGAGTTGTAACAATGAATGAAATGTACAGTGGTACCTCGGGTTACATATGCTTCAGGTTACATACACTTCAGGTTACAGACTCCGCTAACCCAGAAATATTACCTCAGGTTAAGAACTTTGCTTCAGGATAAGAACAGAAATTGGGTGGCGGCAGCGCAGCGGCAGCAAGAGGCCCCAATAGCTAAAGTGGTGCTTCAGGTTAAGAACAGTTTCAGGTTAAGAACAGACCTCTGGAATGAATTAAGTAGTTAACCCGAGGTACCACTGTACTGAGCTGTCGTAGATTTTTTTAAAAAAAACAAAAACCCAGACCTTTTATATCACCTCAGACACAATGCTTTTCAATGGAGTTCCTACACAGTGAATGTTCTGAACGATCTGGAAGGGACGAAAACAGTAGTTTATGCATTGGTTACTTCAACACTCAATTACTGCAATGCACTGCATGTCGGATTTCCCTTACTCTTGATCTAGAAGTTTTGCTGACAGGAGTGGGGCCTCGTCAGCTGATAACACCTGTGCTCAAAGATATGCACTGGTTGTGGTTTTGCTACTGAGCCAGGTTCAGGGTGTTACTATTAGCATACAAAGCCATTAACAACTCGGGATCAGTTTACCTACCTGATGCCTTACCCCAAATGTGCCCACTGGACCACTATGAGGACTTTGGTTACACAAACAGCCCTGAGCAATCACAGCTTGAAGAGTTTAAAGTGTAAAACCCAAAGCTTGTGAGGAAAGTTTGCTAAGCACAAAAGAGCCTGTGGTTATCAGAAGATATTCAAGACTGAGTATATATCACCCAGCAGGGGCTTATCTTGTCCTTCTTAGAAAGAATGACTAACAAGGTTGTGTTTTCTAAACTAAATGCTCTGTAGGAGCAGAGTTGGAGCACAGAAGGCTCTGCAAAAGTTAAACTGATTAGAATATTGTAAAAGCAATCAAAGTGACATAGCAATTAATTGAGCAGTGTGCCTTGTTGACAGCTTCATATATGCAAATGCATTCTGTTATGAAAGTGCCATAATGAAAATGGTTCTTTGGACTTGGACAGTGTCTCCTTCTTCCAGTAATGAAAAGCCCAGCAAGCTCTCATATCTTTCTTATATAAATTAACCTTGGGTCTGACTGCTCTTTGTTAGTCTCCCATTGGGATTAGGTGGGAAATAAATTTTATTTTATTTATTTATTTATCAAACCTTTATTAGGCATTATGCAAATAAAACCATAAAAGAGAAAATAACATATAAAAACCTTGAAATGTATATAAAAAAGGCAGCAGATGGCTACATACATATATATATATATACATGTAAAATCAGTGGTTTTCCTTGTTAACCTGCTCCTTGGAGGACTGCTGCCAAAAACTCAGCTACCCCCGCCGTTACCCTTTGGTCAGCGTCGGATAGGTAAAGTCCCACACATTTACCTTGCTGGGGTTCCAGACCACCCGAAAGAGGGGACAGCACGCGTTGACGGATCGTACTGTGCAATGGGCAATGAAAGAGAATATGCTCTACAGTGTCCGGGACATTCATAGAGCATCTGCAGAATCTCTTGTTTCTAGGAACGTTTTGATATCTTCCCCTGACAAATGCTGAGGGAAAAACATTTAAACGGGCCAGCATAAAAGCCCTACGTTGGGCTGGGATTATTAATTTAGTGACGTAATTGGCTCTACTATCTAAGATATTTAAATCATAGAATGTGGGGGAGCACATTTTGTTTACAGCTGCCATAATATTTTGTCTCTCGACATCCTTTAGTCTAGTTAGGATATTATGAAAAATATACTGCTCATTAGAATTGTACAGGGGCTCCAACTCGATGCCTAAAGATTCAATTTTTTTTTTGAGGTGCTGATACCATCTTGATTTATAGGAGTCTTTGAGCAAATCAGCGAGCAGACTTGATGGAGGGCAGCGAAAGTGGCAGCGTAACCAGTACTTTATTGAGGTGGACCATGCCCAATATTCCAGTGTGTGTATGCCTATTTCTGCACACATTGTTTCATATTTGATCACAGCTGGGAGTCCAAGAATACGTCTCAAAAAGCTGGAATGAATTTTTTTTAAATCACTGTTATATGCTTGGACCCATAGCGGGATTCCATAAAGTAACTGGGATTGCACTTTTGTTTGAAATATCTGAATGGCCGCAGGAATAAATTGATTACCTTTCTGATAATAAAAACGGGCAACTGCTGATGAGGTGCACTTTGCCTGTTTTATGGCTTTTGTGCGATGGGTTACCCACCCTAGATTGCTCTGGAATAAGATTCCCAGATACCTATGGATTTTCACTTGTTGGATTTCTTGCCCTCTTATTTTCCATTTCTCTAATTTCCAACCATTCGAGAAGACCAAAATTTTTGTCTTCTCATAATTTATAGAGAGTTTGTTACATTCGCAGTAAAGGATCAGTGAGGATAAAAGACGTTTCAGACCCAGGCTCGTTAATGATAGTAGGACAGCATCGTCTGCGTATAATAAGAGAGGAACTGGCTTCTGATTAAGTTTAGGGGCATGTGATTCTATTTTTTGAAGGTAATCTGGCAAGTCTGATAGGAATAAGTTAAATAGAAAGGGGGCAAGAATACACCCTTGTTTTACCCCTTTTGAGTTTGGGATATCTGATGAAAGGTGACCTTTGGTGTTAAGTTTGACTTGACAGGTATTAGAAGAGTATAGATTTTGCATTAGAATCAATAAGCGCTGATCAATTTTTAATTCTGCGAGTTTCCTCCACAACTTTGGGCGGTCAATTGAGTCGAATGCACCACGAAAATCTACAAAAGCAGCGTATATCTTAGATTGCCTTTGGGATCTGTATTTTTCAACCAGATGCATGAGTATAAGACAGTGGTCTAGTGTAGAGCAACCTTTGGAGAAACCTATTTGTTCTTTCCCTGGTAGGTTTAGATTTTTCATCCAGGTAAGGAGTTTAGATAAGAGGTGCTTAGCGTAGATTTTCCCTATCACTGATAGTAGGCTTATCGGTCTATAATTCCTTGGTTCTTTTGGGTCGCCATTTTTAAAGATTGGAATAATTATTGATCTTAACCATATCTCAGGTATGATCCCGTATTTATCTATAAGAGTAAACAGTTGAGCTAAGGGTTCTGCCCACCAATCTATATAGGTCTTAAATAATTCTATTGGTAGACCGTCTGGCCCTGGAGATTTCCCCGATTTAAAATTTTTAACTATCTCTCTAATTTCCTCTTCCTCTACCCTTGGCCACTCCTGGAGTTTATTTATTTTATTTTTAGGGGTTTCATTTCCTTTAAGTTCACTGTGTAGATTGTTAAATACAGATGTAAAATATTGGGACCATTTGGATTCTGCAATTGGTGGTAGAGTTAGTTGATTTTCAGCTTTCAATCCTCCATACACTAGGTTCCAGAACGCTTTGTTGTTTTTACTCTGAATTGAGTCGAGTAATTGTAGCCATTTTTGGGTTGCGTATTTTTGTTTCTTTTCGGCCAGAATGTTGTGATATTTTCTTTTTCCATCAAGATAAGAGGGCTCTAGTTTAGTGCGATTATTTCTAAATGTTTGGCGCAGTTTTCTTTTTAGCTGGAAACATTCATCATCAAACCAAGGGCTAGCGCTATGTTTAAGTTCCCAAACTTTAGGTGGGGTACTAAGCTCTACAAACATTTGGAAGATTTCATTATAAATTTTCGGAATATCACTGTAGAGATTAGTGGTCTTTAAGTTGGATAATACTTGTTTTCTCAGGTTGGCTGTAAGTTTTTGCCCCACTGCTGCACTCAGGAAATAAATTTTATTGCAGCTGGAAATGGGAATTCTAAAGAAAAAATACAGAATTCACAGTACAGAATGTACTGGGTTTTTTCCTCAACCTCTGCTGTGGCATAGTGGCTAAAAGAGTTTGAATCAAGAAGTCCTGAGTTCAAATCTCACTAGGCTTTAAGTAAGCCACTCCCTCAGCCTCAATCTGCCTATGTGAAATATGGGGAGTATTTTTTTCCCAATCCTTACAGAATTCTTGTACAGAATACAACTTGACAGCTGAACACTTCAAAGCACTATGCAGACGTTAAATGGTTATTGTTGATGTTGATGATGATGATGATAATTACCACCAGAGGATCAGTACATTGGAATGTACTAATGTGCAGCCTAATTCTGCACATTTGCATGTTTCCTCAGAAGTGTTCCACTTTATTCAGTGGGATTACTCTAAAGACGAATAAGAAACTTGAGGCCTTTCAGAGCCTGGGGACCACAACTCCCATCACTGGTCATTGGCAGGGGCAGATGGAGGTTGGAAGTCACAGATTCCCTATCTGTGCAGATGTATCCCTGCATGTGTGCATGTGTCTGTCCCTGCACATAGGTGTGCAGCCTGACTCTTGCTTTTCATTGTGCATTAATTTTACATACTCTCCTGTTTTCACAGTTGCCATGATTTTAGTGGCATGATGCAAAATGCAGGCAACTGAAGCATTTAATACCCTTGTCACTGGTCTCTTTGCTGGCAATTCCCACTGGTGACAGTGCAAGCAAAATCTTGGGCTCTGTTCAGTGGTTTTATATTCTTACTGTGCAAAACCTAAAATTACACACATTACGCTCTATGCTGCTTTGCCTCTCTGTGCCCACAGTATATGCTATTGAGTTATTTGATTGGAATACATGAAGCAGAAAAGCGGAATAGGTTGGCATCAGAGAGGAGCAAATCCCTTTGGTAAATTATATGGCTTTTTACTTGGGAAAGGGCTAGAAAAGAGGTGCTTTGAATCGGGCTGCCAGACTGCAAAAAAAAAAAAAAAACCACCTCCAAAATGCAAAACAAGAGTAAAATTGAGGCTGCATAAATACCAAACCCTCCAAGTTTTTCAGGGACGACTCTGATTTCGAGAAGCTGTCCTAGCTTTTGAGTTGATCCCAGAATGTCCCACTTTCCCTTAGGATGTCCCTATTTTCATTGGAGAAATGTTGGAGGGTATGAAGGCAATCCTGTATAGGGAAGGTTTTTTAAAAAAATGTTTAATGTTTTGTTGTGTTTTTATATAAGTTGGAAGCTGCCCAGAGTGGCTGGGGCAACCCAGTAAGATGTGTGGGGTATAAATAGTAAAATTATCATTATGGAATGCGATGTCCCTGTTTTCATCAGAGAAATGTAGGAGGGTATGAAGTACTTTAGAGCAGTGATGGGAAATCTATGATAAATCCAAAACTGTCAGGCCAATGTATGTAAGTAAAGAGCAACAGCTTAAACAAAGTCAAAGCCCCTGTGGATTAAATGGTAGTGCTCCAAAATACCTTTGCTCACTTACGGTACATTCATTGTCTTTCTTTTTAATCTTCCACTACCTAAATGACATTGATGAAGATATGAGGGAAATGTCCAGGTTGAAAAGCCCATTAGTTGACTGTCCTCAAAATCAAATCTATTTTTTGTCTTGAGATCTTCAATAGAGATCACAACCATCAAAACTGTGGCTTAGGGATACCATAAGACAAGAACTTTTCAGTAGCGGTGCCTAGGTTGCAGAAGTCCCCATCCTCTAAACTCATTTGGCCCCACATTACAGGCTTTTCAGCACTCTGTGAAGACTATTTATCTCACTGGGTATTTGGCTTGAATTGTTTGATTCTGCTCTGATTTTCTATTGGTGGGGATTGTTTTGCTGTTGTATTTTATGATGATGGTTGTGTTTCTCTTTTTCTTAAAAAAATACAAAAAATCTTGCTTGGAAAAGCATCCTAAAAATATAGATATAAATACATCCCTCAACACATGGCTTGAGGTTACAGAGCTACCATCTTATTATCATGATTCTCAGCTGGGGAGAGCTTAAGACCAAATAAGATAGGAGCCCAACTAGATAAGACCAGAGCTCTTTTTCATCCCATCCAATATCCTCTTCCCCACTGTGGCCAATAAGATTCCTATAGAAATACCCCTTTTTGAGATGCAGTGGTCATATTATTGAAAGTGTGGTTTCATCATAGGTTTGTATAAAAGTATTATTATTAATTATTATTTTTATTATTTTCAGTCACTTTACTTCTGGGAAGGGGCTGTGGCTCTGTGCTAGAGCATCTGCTTTGCATGTGGGAGCTTCCAGGTTCAATCTCTGACATCTTCAGGTAGGGCTGGGAGACACTCCTGCCTAAAATTCTGGAGAGCTGCTACCAAGTCAGTGTAGGCATGACTAATCTGGATGGACCAATGGTCTGGACTCAGTAGAAGGAAGCTTCCTATGATCCGTAATAGGGAGGTCACCTTTTGTGCAACTGCCATAGGCCTCCAAACATGATGTGATGCACAGTGCCCTATCACCTCTCATGATCCACAAGGAGTTGTGTGTTTAGTATTATGGGCCCAGTATTGAAGAACTTCCTCACAGGCCCCCTCCCTGATGAATTTCTAGTGCCTACTAAAGACCTTTTTTAAAGAATTCTAGCAGGCATTTTAATTGAAGTCTGATGGTACATTTAACCAATTTTACCTTTTCTGTATTGTGTTTCTTGTACACTGCTTGGAAATTATTGTGGTTAAGTGGTATGTAAATTGATATTTTGATTCCTTCCTTACCTAGCTACTATAGATGGGATTCATTTCACAATCCCAATGAGCAGAAGCTCTGTAAGAGAACTCCAGCTTGGGTAATGAGCCTTCCTTCCTCTTCCCCCACAGCATGCCCCTGTGCTGCCCCCCCCCCCCAGTTGGCTCTGGGGAGGTCAGGAGAGCCCCCAGAACATATGCAGGAGGAGAAGAGCGGGCATCATTCCATAAGGCAAGCTGAAACGCTTGTGTAGACAGAATGATTGGCTGAGCATCCAAGAGCCTTGAATTCCACCCATACATACCAAGAGCAGGCTGCACGATAACATAACACTCAATTAGCATCTACTTCGAAACTCTCCCTTAAGTATTCCCTTCAGCTGAGCACCCCTCTTCAAATTTGATCCATTTTCCCATGCCTCTATCCTAATAGCCCTAGGCAAATAGCTCTCCTGACCTGAGCTTCTAACCTCTATGATGTTTCGGATGCACCCTTCTCCCTCTCCATGAAAAGAAGACGCTTCTTTTAATCTTCTTACATGAACTATGATTCCATAGTCTATTCAACTGTATAGACAAAAGGGGCCAGCCAGTTTCCAAAGGGAATTGAGGAGAAAAATCCTGGGAGAGAAATATCTATAATTGTTCTACTTATGCTTTAAGCTTCGGCTCTTATTCAGCTGCTATATTCAGGTATCCCCCTAAAGGGATCCAATTAGGAACAAAAGCTAGTGCTTTTTTTTTGTAGTGCTGACCCCAGTGGGACTGTGTCAAGCAGAAGGTTCCACTCCAGAGAGCATGCCTGTAAATTTGGAAGAGCTGTATTTCTGGCAAAACTTCAGTTGACAACAGTGACCGTTTCTATATTGTGCGACTGGGCCTGCCTCCATCCACCTTTATAGTCTGTGGTGTGTGTGTGCAAGATTTGATTAGCAATAGGGTAGAGATAGATCTCCAACATCAGGATTTTGCTTTTCCCTAAGGATGCTGAATTGCAGGGACGCGGGTGGCGCTGTGGTCTAAACTACAGAGCCTAGGGCTTGCCAATCAGAAGGTCGGTGGTTCGAATCCCCATGACGGGGTGAGCTCCCATTGCTCGGTCCCAGCTCCTGCCCACCTAGCAGTTTGGAAGCACCTCCAAGTGCAAGTAGATAAATAGGTATCGCTCTGGTGGGAAGGTAAATGGTGTTTCCGTGCACTGCCCTGATTCGCCAGAAGCAGCTTAGTCATGTTGGCCACATGACCCGGAAGCTGTCTGTGGACAAACACCAGCTCCCTCGGCCTATAGAGCGAGATGAGCACGCCACCCCAGAGTCGTCCGCGACTGGACCTAGCGGTCAGGGGTACCTTCATCTTTACCTTTACAGAGACCAACCTACTTGGCCACCTCTCAATGCAAAGTTGCCCCGTTTTCCCAGTTGCTCAGCAGCAACACCTGTAGGATGCTGATGCTGCCCACTCAGAGCTACCTGACATCACCACCACCTCACCCCATCTCCATCCTGGTGAGTGGCAGCACATCCTGCCTCTTTCTGCACCACCTCTCATCCATGTTAGTAACTGTGGGCATTGCTTACTGTGGCTTGTATTGAACTAACTCATTCCATCTCTGCTAGCTTTTCCACTTCTGCAATTGAACTTTCCTCTCCTCTCTCCACACCCTCATCAGACCTTCTCTGGAGGCTTGTGGGAGCCCCACAGGGCAGATTTAGGTGCTGCATGAGGGGGAGAGAGAGGGGAAAGTTGCATGTTGCAAGCAGTTAGGTATATATATATATATATATATATATATATATATATGCATTCCTGTACCCGTGAAAATCTACGAAAGCAAAGTGGGCAAAGTGTCCTCTTGAGCCCCCTTTTTCACATTGATGGCTCCCTCAGGCTTAGCTGGCAGCAGCAATGGCTGTGACTGATTGATCTAAATTCAAATCAGAGGCAATTATTTTAGTAGGGCTCCCCAATCACAGTGCTTCGGGAAAGGATGTTGAAGTAATATATCTCCTTGTTCTTGACTGTTCTCTGCTCCTTATGAATTCTTCTTGTGGTGATTGCTTGGGAAATGCTGGGCATTCAAGTCCTTCTGCCATGGTGCCAAATGTCCACACCTCCTCTCCTGTCAAATCAACTCTTCACTTAGTTTCTGTAACTTTTGGTACCAATTGAGCAGGCCTGGAGCTGTTTCTTCATTCATCACAGCCCTGCCCCTTCCTTCTGAAATTTTGCAGGTTACATTCCCAGTGGTGCCCCTATGATACATGCTGTTTTCATAATAAAATTGATGTCCACAAAGTAAATCCTTTTTAGTTCTCTCTCCCTGCCCTACATCAATTTAAATATGCCTAGCACAAACCTTCCTGTCTGCAATTTGGTGAAGTGTATTCTTTTAATAATAGCCTTTTTTAAATATGTAATAATAATAGTAGTAGTAGTAGTAGTAAATGGGGAGGCATGATGTTTCATTTTCCAAACTGGGAATGAGACCCTTAGCCAAATCAGACAGTCTCCAAAGAACTTCATATTGAATCTTTCTCTTTTCTTGGTCTTTCTGATTTTGGAGGAAAGAATTCTAACCAATCCCAAGTTTAAAAGACGAAAAACTTTAGAGAGCTCTCTCATCTCAAATCAGCAGGTCTAAGTTGGCTAGTATCACTCATATGGGATTGCAAACAGCACACTCCCCTCTCAGGCTATGGATTAATTTGTTCAGACTGCCCGTAATGTAAGGTGTATTTATCAATGCTAGAAATATAAATACTATATTATTTCTCTGCTGGCACTTCAGCTTCATTTTCAAAGTTACATACAGTGGTACCTCTAGTTACGAACTTAATTCGTCCTGGAGGTCCGTTCTTAATCCAAAACCATTCTTAACCTGAAGCGCGCTTTCGCTAATGGGGCCTCCCACTGCCACTGCGCCACCACTGCATGATTTCCGTTCTCATCCTGGGGCAAAGTTCTCAACCCAAGATACTACTTCCGGGTTAGCAGAGTTTGTAACCTGAAGTGTTTGTAACCCGAAGCGTTTGTAACCCGAGGTACCACTGTATTTGGGATTCAAAACATGTCCCTCATTGTTGAACAGTTCTATTAGTGTGTTTAGCAGTCACAAATCCCAAAGGCAAAGCATTGGGGTGGGGGTGTCAAAGAGATGCAAAGTTATAGGAAGGAGATGAGAGCAGGTCTAGCTGCTGTTACTGACGCACACACCCTTAAAATTCACATCATACTTAGCACATGTTTTTGTCAGCATCGCCCTTGAGCCAGTGTACCAACTGGACTCATGCACTACAGCCCCGACTGGGCTAGGCGAGCTGGGTAGCACTGCCAGAGACCTCCTTTCCCACAGGAACAGGTGACAGTGCTGTGGACTCACAGCTTGGAGCTGAGAGCACCGGATTGTCTGTCTCAATTATACAGTCGTTGCGCAGCAGCGTTTTGCAGTCTTGCAGAGTATAAACCACTCGGAGAGCAGCTCTGTAGAATATCTTCCTTTTATTCTATTGCTACAGCTATAATACAAAACTATATACAGAGCTAAATATTCTGAGCATAAATCAATGCTATACTCTGAGTGCCTGCAGCTGCTCTTAGCAGCAATCTTATCACTAAACACAATCTCTAGCACTCACTCTCTCTCTGACACACTGACTGACTGACTGACTCTCTCTCACACACAGAGATTCACTCACTTGACTAATTAAGTAGAGAGCAGTACATTGCTCCTCCTCTCTGTAGAGTCAGCAGAGACCTCAGGAGATTCTCAGGAGATTCTTGGGTATGGGAGGGGTGAAATCTCCTCAGTTTTGTGTTCAGAGCTCTTCACAGATGTTCTAATCTTATAAAAAGCCTATGAGATAAGGGATAGGTATTATCAATGTTCTGTTGCTGAAAGAAAACAGTATTGAGGAGGGTAGAAGATGAATTATTTGACCACTGGCCTTTTTGTGCCTGGTTGGAGAAGTGGTACCTAACTATTATTATCTGAGACCTGGGGTGTTATTTAGAGTCAAGTTGAGATTGGTATTAATCTCCTGTTTTCTCCCAACATATAACCTTAAACAGAAAACTAAGGAAACCTGCACCACCCAGAGATTTTGTAGGCTGCGGTATGTTGTTAACATTCTACCCCAGTGTTATTTTATTACTTATGAATTGAAAAAATGAACTGTCAGCTATCACAAAAATATGATCTGGGACAACTAATGCTTCACTAATCCACATTTATGGCGGAAAAGAACCAGCAATCCCAAAGGAACTCTTAAAGAGATGGAACTGCATGTTTCGCCCATGAAAGCTGGTGAAATAAACCTCTTGAAAAGAGAGGTTGCTAAAGACTGTGTATACTCTTCTAAGCAGTTTCCCCTCCATCCCAAATAAGCATAACAGGGAATACAGATCTATCAATATCAATGAATACTTAATCCTTAGCATTACTACTAGTGCTGCAACTCAATTAAAGAAATTGACCGTCCTCTTTCATCCATATTGCTTAGTCTGTTAGCTTACAGGACAGTCTGTAGAACAAGGATAAAACAGGGTGGTTGATGAACCTCAAAAAGAGAAGCAAGTGCCTTCCCGTAACAGAAGAATGAGTGGGAGAATAATTGACAGCAGGGGGGTATGATGGAATGGGTGGAGTGAGTGACAGGTGAGAGCACTGGTTTAGAGAAGGGGTGGGGAACATGTGTCTTGTAGCAGTTGGTGGAGGGGCATTGCTCACTGGTTCCTGTTAGGGAGGGGGTGGGAAGTAAGGTGCTGTGTGGATTGGCTCCACCATCACATGCTATCTCCTGCTCCCTACACCTCACTGCAGCCCTCCAGATCTTGTTAAGACTCTGCAGCCCTCCAGATCTTGTTAAGACTTCAAATCCCATCAGCCCTAACCCACATGACTGACAGCCGGGGTGATGGCAGTTGTAATCCAGAAATATCAGGACGACCACAGGTCCCCAACCCCTGATTTAGAAGAACAGTTAGGGAGTTAGAGAACTAGGAGAGTTGACATGAGATGAAAGAGAGTCAACGGATATTAGGAAGGATTAGTTAAGGGCTGATGGTTAGGATAACGGTTAAAGAAGAAAATCAGTTATATAAGGGTAGGGTATTAGAGTGATTATTTGTTATTCTTTTTCAAAGGTTTACTTGTTCTAGCTGTTATTTTTCATAAATAAATATATGTACTGATTTATTTATGAATGTATTTCGGTATAAAGGATTCTGGGTTAGAGTTCACTGCACGTGCTGGCTTTGAATTATGCAGCCAACTAAATAAAAAATAGACTCCTACCGCTCTCTGTAAATCTGTAGGGGGTGTCAGCTGGTTATTTGGGGAGATATTTAGAGAAGTCAGAACTCATTTAACCAGCTGATTTATTTAGTGACCTCTGGGGCAAACTGGGCCTATACAAAAGGGGCAGACTTCACTTGAATCAGGGTGGAACCAGAGTGTTGACACTAAAAATAAAAAAGGTGGCAAAGCACATTTTAACCCGATTGAGGTGGGGAGGGAGGGAAGAGGTGACAGGAGCTGAGGAAACTCCAGTTCAGAATTAATCTCTCCTCTGAGATGTAGAGGATAAAATTGAGGAAAAATTTAACTAGGGGTGGCAGAGAACCAGGCACTGTAAGTGCAGGGGCACAATACAGCAATTCAAGGAGACCAAAGCACCACAAGTCAAAATGCAAGTGCCAAAGGCAATTGAAGAAAGAAATGGCATACAAGTGTTTGTACACCAATGCTCTAAGCCTTCAAGTCAAGATGGACGAACTGAAGTGCTTGGTCTTAGAGGAAGTACTGATATAGCTAGCATACTAGAAACTTGGTGGAATGGAAAGAACCAGTGAGGCATGGTTATCTCTGGGTATAAACTCTAGTACATTTTTCTCTGCCCTTCCTTTAGAGCAGTGATGGTGAAACCTCCAGCTGTTTTGGGACTACAGTTCCCATCATCCCTGACCACTGGTCCTGTTAGCTAGGGATGATGGGAGTTGTAGTCCCAAAACAGCTGGAGGGCCTAGTTTGGCCATCACTGCTTTAGAGGATAAACAACAGTGTGTTCCTGAATTCTAGGAACAAGATTCTGGTACATAATCCATGATGACTCTTAAAAAATATACTGGGATGGGGTAATGGAAAAGCAAGAAAGATTGTGGTGGAACAAGATGCTTACCCAACTTTTCCTTATGGAATCATACAACTTAATACATATGCATAGAATATAGTATCTACATATGCTGCGTATTTTTATGTAGTTTGGTTTTCTTCTCTATACCATCTTCTTTTCCCATGCTAGCACTCTAGCATCCTCTTATAAGGCTTCCATGCAGTGGCGGTAGGGCTGCCCACATCTTTCCTCCCTTCACCTCTGAGTGGAAGCCTAATAGCTATGCCTTAGTCTGCCAATCTGACATTAATTTAACCTGAAAATGTGCTTCTGCTAAATCCAGAAGCGTCCGCTTCCCCTTCGTTCATTGGAGCAATCACAGTGAGTTGCCATCTTCTGCCAAGCAGTTGTGGCAGGAGACACTGACCCTGCCCCAGTGTCAAGACATTGCTATATTACTCTATGCCCACTGCCAACAAGGTACAGGTCCCTTCAGGCTTCATTGCACTGACATATTTGCTGCCGTGACATCCTACAATTCTCATGACCTTTGTGGTTCTGTCTCTTTAATTTAATTGTTCCAACTAGGAGAATTTGGCCAGGAGGAGCATTTTATTTTTATTTTTTAGAAAGCTCTTTTTTTTTTTCTTCTGAAAAAGTGGAAACCCCTCTCCAAATCCAATGCGTAAGAAAAAGAAGCTGTTATTAGCAAATTGTACAGATTATACTTTTATGAAGTTGTGGATAAGCACATAAACAGAAAGCAAGCATATACAGTATTTTGTTAATGAATTATATTTCCTTTTCTTCCACTGGTTACATTTTCAACTTTCCTTTCTACTTGCTCATTTTGCCTATAGAACAATCAAGTGGCTACCCTCCCAGCGTCTCTCAGTCCAGGAGTATTCACTGAGCTTTCTTTTTAAAGAAAAACAGGCTGGGAAATGGACAATAGCTATTTTCACACTCCATAAAAATCTGTATAGCATTGGCCTAGAAAACAGAACTTGTTGAAAAAAGATAGCATAGGAAACTATTTTTTCCTTTGCTGAATTGGTGCCAACATCAATTTTCAGGTGCTAGCTTTCCAGATCATGGTTAGGAAAGGACAGTGAAAGTTTTGCCTCTTCTTTCCCACCTCCCGGATAATTTTTTTCATTCCACAGGGAACGCTGTTATGCATTTACGAGGGATTTACATTCCAAGCATCATTCCTCCAGCTAGTACGTAGGTGGTGGGAAATGGCATTTTCTCCCATTCAAACCAGAAGTCTTTCTTCCTGGGGAGATCCCATTATTTCACCAACAGGTGATTTCACTGTAATGACTGAGACTTCCATTGCACTAGTTCTGTGGTCACAGCCTTAGGTGCTAAGATCAGCAGAGGTGGCCTTCTTGGTAGTTCCTCCACCTTCAGAAGCTTGGGGGGCCTGGGAAAGGGCATTCTCTGTGGCAGCTCCAAAGTTGTGGAACTCATTTCCAACAGAAGTGTGTATCTGTCACCTTCCAGTTGCTGGAAAGCACAGGGGGCAAGAGTGCTCTTGTGCTCCTGGTCCTCCTTGTGGGATTCCTACAGGCATCTGGTCAGCCACTGTGAGAGTAGGATGCTGAACTAGACAGGCCATTGGCCTGAACTGGCAGACTCTTCTTGTGTCCCTATGAAGGCTACCTGAACCAGAGACTCACTGGAACATAATTCACTCCTCCTGGCATATAAAGCATTTGGATAGTCCCCTTAGTCCTGATATGCCTCTACAAAACCATGCACCGAGGTCATGGACAGTGTCAAGGCAAACTAAAGCAGAGTTTTGTACACTACCTCTTTGAGCAAGGCAAACAATTGGTACAAGCAAATCTAAGAGTGCACGGCCGACGGCGAGCCATTTCTCTGCAAAAGAGATCATGTGCTAATGGGCTGCTTTCCATACTACTGAACCCCGAGTTGCATGCAGGTTTGCAATGACATGAAAAAGCTCCCATATTTCAGTCTCTACATATGAATGGCACATCAAAAGCCACTTAAAGTGGCCACCATACAGGTCTGGGATTTGCTTCCATGTCTGCCTTTCACCCAGAAGTAGGATGCAATGCTTGGCAGTTTTTGTGTGTGTTTTTTAATCCTTTATCCTTCCCTCCATGGATGGAAGGAGAGAGCTAGAGTGAAGCTGAGAGAAAGAAAGTGATAACCCACAGGAAAGTCAAACTATCTATTTATTTAGTTATGTGTTTTGGGTTGCATTTTGCATTAATCGCTGCCACGCACAGGAGCCCTGCAATTTATTATTGGTGATAAGTGTGGACAGTAGCTATTATTTTTGCTCCTGGTTCTAAAATGTGGCAAGCGAGGATGCTTAGATTTATGAAACATGCATTATTCAATGCTCTGGGTCTGGGCTGGCTCAGGAGGAACAGTCCCAATCCCCCCTTTTTTCTCCTCTCTGCCCCCCTTTAAAAATCTCACTATGCTTTTTTTACCTTTTACCTTTTCTCTTTGTGATTCTCTCCCTCCCTCTCCAGCCGCCTCTCTCACACAGAGAGAGAGAGAGAGACTTGCAATGTTAGACTGGAATTAACACTGCAAATGGAATTACATGGCAACATTGAGAGCCAGTGTGGTGTAGGGGTAAGAGTGCTGGGCTAGGACCCAGGAGACCAGGGTTCAAATCCCCATTTGACCATCAAAGCTCACTGGCTGGTTTTGCACCAGTCGCTGCCTCTCAGACCAAACTGTCTTATGGCATTGTTGTGGGGATTAAATGATGAGCAGTAGAAACATGCATACCACTTTGAATTCCTTGGAAGGAAAGGTGGAGTAAAAATGTAATAAATAAGAAAGTAACACGGACATCTTGAAGACTGGATACAATTTATTTACTTTATTACTTCAGTCATGTTTGCACCCCCAAAGATTTTTTTTTTTAAAAAAGCGCCCAAGCAACTCAAGGCGCTTCATGCAGAGTGGTACTCTAGTTATCTCCTGCTTGGACTTGGACTACTGCAATGCGCTCTATGTGGGGCTACCTTTGAAGGTGACCCAGAACTAAAACTAATCCAGAATGCAGCAGCCAGACTGGAGACTGGGAGTGGCCACCGAGACCATACAACACCGGTCCTGAAAGACCTACATTGGCTCCCAGTACGTTTCCGAGCACAATTCAAAGTGTTGGTGCTGACCTTAAAAGTCCTAAACAGCTCCGGCCCAGTATACCTGAAAGAGCATCTCCACCCCCATTGTTCAGCCTGGACACTGAGGTCCAGCACTGAAGGCCTTCTGGCGGTTCCCTTGCTGCCAGAAGTGAGGTTACAGGGAACCAAGCAGAGGGCCTTCTCAGTAGTGGCACCCACCCTGTGAAATGCTCTTCCATCAGATGTCAAGGAAATAAACAACTATCTGACTTTTAGAAGACATCTGAAGGCAGCCCTGTTTAGGGAAGTTTTTAATGTTTGATGTTTTATCGTGTTTTTGATATTCTGTTGGGAGCCTCCCAGAGTGGCTGGGGAAACCCAGATAGGCGGGGTATAAATAATAAAATTATTATTATTATTAAGAGGCTTTGCCAAGCAAGAGTGGGAGATGATGGAAATATGTGCCTTGAGTTGATTGCCGATATTGACAGCAACTCGAGTTACTTATGTCACTACAGAGTTTAAACTGTATAAATGTGCTCTCCCTTGATTTGGACCTCTCTATGTGTATTCCGATGCACTTTCACTTCAATGTACATAGAGAACTGTATGTGAGTAGGCCTTCCTGTTCACTTCAATGGAGGTAGAAAGTTGAACCACAGTGTGCACATCCTTTCACATGTGCAGAGCTCTTCCTTGATGTTCTTCATTCACATGTCAAAGCTTGTGGGTTTCAGCACATGGTCTGAGGGTGCGGAATGAAATAGCTTTGCTAAGCAGTGCCTGGACTGAAGGCCACTAGAGAACCCATATGATGAAAGAAAGAAATATACTAAGTAAAATATTTATAAACTAATGCACACACAATAAAATGTGTATCAGAACAAGGTCACAGGTTCAGAAGCTGCTGCCAGTGCTCTACTAACAACCTACAATGAACTCATCCTTGACCTGAAATTACTGTTGAAATTGTGCAATATCCTGTGTATTTTTCAACTATAAATTTTATACTACTTACCATAGTTTGAAAAGTATAAAGGCAGTTTATCCAACAGCTACAAAAATGAGAAATCTAATTTTTAAAACAACAACAAAAACCCATCAAATATCAATATCATCACCATTATTAAACATTTGTGTGAACCAAGAGGCAATCTGTTGCTCATCCCAAAATATTAATTACTTTACTTCTCAAAAGACTAAATAAAAATATATGCTGTGAAAAATTATATCTTCTTCTGAATCATAGCAGAGCCTTGAAGACTTTTGTGAATTATGCAGAGAGCTGCTACACATTTATTTATCACTGACTATATGCTGGGTAACTTTGCGTAATTTATGAACTGGGCAAAAGCACCACCTCCTTCATGAATTGTGCAGAGACGTTGTCAGTTTCATGACTTCAGCAGAGGCACTGCTGAGTTTATGAACCGGAGAAGAGATTTGCTTAATTCACAAATTAAGGAAAGACCATTACCCATTTCATGAATGAAGCATTTTGTTGTTTTTGCTTATTTCACAAATGAGCACTTTCATAAATCTAATGTAATGTACAAGGGGATTCTGGAGGTTCTTCAGTAGCACACCTGAGGGAAAATAAGTACTCTGCACAGCTCTTTTCCTACACCTGGTACTGTGATACCAAAACTTTAAAGAATTGGATGAGGAAGGGGAAAGTATGCATCAGGAATGGGGAACCTGTGGCCCTGCATACATTGCTAAAATACAACTGCAATCATCTGTGACCACTGGCCATGCTATCTGTAGGCAGTGGCTCCACACCCCTGCTATACATGCATAGTTCTGGAGCTGCATTCCCTAGGTCCAAACTAATGCTAGTTCAGAAAATTAATGTGGTTGACCTTAGCGTTAAGAGAAACTACAGTATAATGTGGTATGCTATCCTCTCTGTGTTATCACATTTAGAATCAATTCCATGACATAACGTTTAAAGAACTTGGATCATTTGTAAACTCTGCCAGTAGTTCAAACATTTGTTAAAGGAAAGTCAGAAACACTGAAATCTCTAGAATTAAGATAAGCATTAATCATTTATGTATTGTGGTACAAGAGAGAAATTTTAACTTTTAGCACAGCTACAAAGAGAGTTCCCCACACACTGTAAGCACAGCCTAGGAAATAAGTCCCAACTCTAAATGACATTTGGAGCAGGGAAAAGAATAGACTCTTCATGAATTATGTTCTCAGTTAATTTATACCAGTAACATATTTATATCTCACCTTTCTGCTCGCCACTGAGATGCTCAGTGGCTGAACTGAAATCATCCAAGAAGCTAAAAGTGAAAGGAGGGAATAAAGGCACACATAATCCATAGGCCTCCCCACAAGAACTATGAAGCAATAAAGAAATAAGAAAAAATGTAAGCCTCTGCCCCATTTATAACCTTTTTTGAACCATAGTATGGGAGGATTTGAAGTGCTACTATAATGGACTGTTTTTTAAGAGTGAGTAGGTCTCCTCACCCCAGTTACAGTGCATAAAACGTGATGCTTCTTCCTAGGGTAGAAGATTAGAGACGTTTAGCAACCAATCCCTCTTCACAGGAAAAGCTCAGAATAATAGCTGTGAGGGGAATAGGGGTGTCCTAACAACTTAGTGCCCTTAGACTACAGCTCCTAGAATTCTTTGCGGAAAGCCAAGTGATAAGATACTTTTAAAAACGTATGGTATAAATGTGGCCTCAGTCATTTACTCCTCTCCCCATGCCACACATGCCTGCAATGCAATGTGGTACACCCCAAACAAGGGCTTATAAAGGTGAGCAGCTATTTTGGAAGGAGTAGCTCTGATGTATCCTGAGCGCTATGCTGATGCTCTGGGTGCTAGCATAATGCACCAATGGCTTCTAACTGTACAAAAATGGGCCAGTTACAATACCAGATACACCATTTCCCTGAACAGTGATATAGCACAGAAACGTTCCCCATCTTAAAACTCAACATGGAAATGGCGGCAAGCAAAGCCTAATTTGTTTTGTTGAGACCACCCTGCATGTCTTTCCACAAAAGGGGTTACTCAAAAGTTGTAGCGATGCAGTTGCTGTATCATTGCACCTCCTTTCATTTCTGCACCCTCTGCTGCCCAGGGTCCTCATCTTTGCTCTGCTGTTCCTTCTGTCAATGTAAGATGGTATTCATGATGGGGAAGATAATGATCATCCCTTTTAACAGCCTGTCATTAAATCAGTCAGAAAGCACCCTACAGCTTAATGGGAAATTAAGTCATTAGTCAGCAGGTAAATGGATATGTCCAGGCTCCTTCATTGTCATTCAGTCCTGTCGCAATCTTGCCTTGTTTGGAAACTCCCGGGGGATAATTTTGTTCTGATTCTATAAGAATCATTAAATGCCTTTCTAGAAGAAAAGGGAAATGGTGCGCCCCTTTAGAGCAGTGTTCACATAGAGCCCCATCTTTCCTTTAACAGGTTCAGTATAAGCAAGTTCCCCACTCCAAGCATAAGTGGCCCAAAGGACCTTCCATTGTCTGCCCAGTCTGCAAACCTAGGAGATGAAAACCACCACAGAATCAAAAGGTTATGAAAAGAAAGGAGGAATGGGCAGATAAAACTCTGCATAAGTGATACATCAATATTTGCTAAGGAGAATCCATAAGAGGACAGGGGAATCATATTTCATGGGAGAAAGGTACAGTGGGCAAATATCGTTCACTGTTAAGAAACACTAAAATAGGGAGAAGTTAGTCCTATATATGCAGACATCAGTGGTGCTATCTACATCCGCCCTCTTTATGAATGAGTGGGGTAGTCAACATGGCACCTCCCAAATGTTGCTGGACTACAACTTCCGTCAATGCCAGCTAGCATTATTGGTGGTAAAGGATAATGGGAGTTGTAGTCCAACAACATCTGAAGGACACCACTTTGCCTACCCCTAGAATACAGCTTCCACTAGACTTCCCACAGGTTCATTTAGTGTTTGAAGTGAATTTGAGGGTTCCTTCAGAAGTGAAATTGTGAGGGAAGTTGATTTATTGGATGTGTGTTGTGGGGGAATACAGTTTTACAAATTCCTAGCTTCCACAGAGACCATGGCAGAGAATTGTCTAGGAGCATGTGGTCCCTCTACAATCTTTAATTCAGCTTCTGTTAATTTACAAGAAGATTGCCAGCTATACTGCTGAATTATCTTCCCTTTGCCTAGGCCATGGAAAAAAGAACACATCTCATTCTTTCACCCCAATTTCTTCCCTGCTAAATTTATCGTGGCTATTTTACTTGGCATTATTTTTAGGGCAGAATACCTCAACCGGAGCTCCTTTATAGGCAATGTAGAAATAGCAAGTAGTCTAATAACAGGACTGTTGTTAAAAGATATTGTGTTCAAATGAAACTTTAGCCCACCTGCTGACTCCACTTCCATCTTCCTTTGCTGAAAGCAATTGAGATGTGGATTTCAAAAGGGCCAACAGCTCTGTATACGTCTGGAAACGCAGATTCTGCCTGATGGTCACATTCTCAAAGCTCAGCTACTCACAAGTTAGGTTTGGATAAAGGGAACAATAATAATAGTCAGTGGGAACAGAAGACCTAGGAGAGATGATAGCAAGAAAGGGGGAAAAACTCAAATACTCATACCCTGACATTGTGTTAAAATTGTTCTGTGACACTGTTGCTGTCTGAAGTTTTCCCTAGTGATGGAGGAGTTACAGCAGCAGCCTGCCATATTTCTACACAGAAGATCCCAATAGTATAAAAGCAGATCAGTTGTAGCTGCTGTTATGACCCCAGAATTGTTCCTCATAGCATGTGAAAGACAACTGTTGTCACATCCTTAGTCACTGAGGGTGAATCCACACAACCCTGAAAACACACCAAAATACAGGTTGAAATTGTCAGGGATTATGCAAAAAAAAAGGGACGTGAGTGGCGCTGTGGGTTAAACCACAGAGCCTAGGACTTGCTGATCAGAAGGTCGGCAGTTCAAATCCCCGTGACAGGGTGAGCTCCCAGCTCCTGCCAACCTAGCAGTTCGAAAGCACATCAAAGTGCAAGTAGATAAATAGGTACCGCTCCGGTGGGAAGGTAAACGGCGTTTCCGTGTGCTGCTCTGGTTTGCCAGAAGCAGCTTGGTCATGCTGGCCACATAACCCGGAAGCTGTCTGCAGACAAACGCTGGCTCCCTCGGCCTATAAAGCGAGATGAGCGCCGCAACCCCAGAGTAGGTCACAACTGGACCTAATGGTCAGGGGTCCCTTTACCTTTACCTATGCAGAAAAACTGGGTGCACCTGACACTGGCTTTTCTGCATGCCTTCTCCTGCTGTCCTGATTTATAAGACAAAAGTCCAGCTGCAAAAAGAGATGCTCACTCTACCATGGTATGACAAGAGATTGAACTCTTGCATTTCATAGCTTGAGCACGTTTAATGGAGAAAGAAAATTAGCACAGCATGAACTCAGTGTAATCAGTAGCCATCTGCATTAAATCTCCCAACCCTTGGAATTTCAAGCATATTGCACATCATGGTAAAATGAAGCATGTTTCTAAATTATGAGAGCTGGGCTGCAAAATATTAAAGCCCCATTAGTCACCTTCTCTTTTCCCTGAATGCATCCAGGCATCCAGAGGTGGGCATAAAGATAGGTGGGCGTTCTTCTTGTTGTTCCACTAAATTCCTTCCCTCGAATATGCCATAAATTGTAATCATGTTCAGCTGTTTTATGCAGAGGCATGACCACTGCTCTCCGATCACATGATACAGGCCCCATCTGCACCATACATTTAAAGCAGTATTATACCACTTTAATCAGTCCTGGCCTTTTCCCAGAGAATCCTGGGAACTGCAGTTTGTAGAGGGTGCTAAGAGTTGTTAGAAGACCTCAAGTCACCTCACAGAGCTAGAGTTCCCAGGGAAGACTGAGTGATGGTTAAAACACTGAGAATTGTAACTTTGTGAGGGGAATAGATGTCTCCTAAAGACTCCAGAGGGGAGACCCAGTGGTGAAGCTTCATGCTCCGGCACCAGGGGGCGGAGAGCAGGCAGGGGCGAGGCTGGCACGTGTCCCGGGGACAGCCACAATGGCACCCCACTGGGATTGCGCTGCCAGGGGCGGTGCGCTCCCCCCGCACTCCTCTTCCTCCACCAGTGGGGAGATCTTTTTCTCTAAGGAACAGCTGTAGATCACTCACAGAAGATCTGTTTTGCATGTAGAAAGTCCCGGATTCAATCTCTGGCATATCTAGGGAGGTCTGGGAAAGACTCCTGTTTGGAACCTTGGAGAGCTACTGCCACCAATTTGTATAAACAATACCAATCGTGTAGAATCACAGAACTGTAGAGTTGGAAGGGACCGTGAGGATCATCTAGTTCAACCCCTTGCAATGCAGGAATATGCAGCCACCTCCTACGGGGATAGAGCATGAAACTTTGGCATTATCAGCATCACAGTCTAACCAACTGAGCTACCCAGCTGACTTTGTATACAGGAGAATTCACTGTTCCACTCATCTCACAAATAAGCCATAGGGCAAGATGAAGTAATTTCTTCTAGTCCTCACTTAGGACACTAGTGGATTTTCATTTGGGAGCAGTAGAACTTTCTCTCCCCCCAACCATTCTTTTTTTAAAGTGCGGGGAGAACCGGACACTATCAACTCAGATTTGGCAAGGATTTATGGGCTTCTCCTTCAAGCCTGTTTTAGGAAGGAAGGCATGACTAAGCACAGGAAAGTAAAGGAACCTGGTCCATTTGACCTTGATCAAAAGATTTCCCCCTTGCAGATGTCCCAAGACTTGCCTGAATAACGAGGCCTGTCAGGAGGGAGACTGATAAAGACTGAATGTCTGACACCAACAACAATAACATTTCATCATTGCTAAAAATGTTCCACAAGGGGCCTGATAATGTACCCAGGGATCATGCATGACTTATTCACATAATGGCAGCAGCCCTCATTCAGAATAGCTTCGGTGGATGCCTGAATATGGGCCGGCGAAGCGTTTCTGCTTCATCAGTGAAGACATCTGTGTCCGACGGAGAGGTTGAACCAGGCTGCACATTGCCTCCCTGTGTTGAAAAGAAGAGGAAAAGAAGTAAAGAAAGGTGTCAAAGGAAAGAGGAGAAAACTATCTACCAGGGGAATTGCAAATGGGTTTTAAAAAATACGAACTGAACAAAAAAAAACACCAAACCAAAACCCAGTAAGATCATTAAAGTAACCATACAAGGCACACCAAAAGCCCATCCAGGTCAATATCCTGCTTCCATTAGCAGCCAATTATTGAGGAGGAGGAGGAGATTTTCCAGGAGAAGGAGCCAGGCTTCAAGGGAAATTCAAATCCCTGAACATCTCATAATAAAAATTAGATATTAAGAGGAAGAAAAACAGCCGCATGAATATTCAACATCAGTGCATAGTCAGTCTTGCTCCGTTCTTCTCTCCATCATCATCCATCACAGGAGAAGCTGGGGCTCAGAGCTGGCTATTCCTATTAGACAGGAGAGGCTCTTCAGAGCTGCACGGCATTCATTAAGATAGTCTATAGAAATGCACAGGACACTTCTGCTCAGGCGGCTGGAGCTTGGGGGCAAAAACCTTGTCTTTTCTTGTTTGACAGCATCTACCCTGTAGTTGATGCTATTTAAAGAAATGCTATCTCATTAGAGCCCCCACAGGCTTACTCACAGGCCTGGAATCAGGGGGCCAGGAAGAAATGGTGCTCTTTATTCTCTTGGCATTTCTGCTGCTCTCCAGTGCAGAGATCCCCTGGTTTTAATTTCTTGCTGGAATGCATTTGTCCCAAATAATGCTAATCCTCCCCTTGTTCTTTCTCCACTTGGTCGCCTCCCTGCACTTTTTATGCACTGGCCACAGCTGGCAGCAATTTTAGGGTATTTTTTCCCCTAGCAAGTCATATTTATCCTTTTGCACTGTTGATTATGGTTCTGGTTCAGATGGTCTTTTCAGCCTAAGCTCCACCCTTTCCCCTATGCAGTGGTTTATACAATCTCCCACCCTACAGTCTGTGGGGCTGGAATTTTTCCTGCTTGTAAACCAAGGGCGAATCTAGGATAAAATCCTTTCATCTATCTGGGAATCAGGCATTTCAAAGCAAGAAGCATTTTAGTTTTGACAAAACAACATATTGAGGAAGAGGGGAGGGGAGTCGGGACTTGGTTGTCTCTCTCAAGTGGCTGTTGACTCTACAGGGAACAAGAACCTTCAAGACTTTTGCCATTGCAGATTTCCTGATGCCCCCTCAGGCCTGTTCAGTACTGCCTGCAAAGGTCTAGGGAGCTTACAAATGGAGTCAGAACACTGTAAAACAGCCTTGGAAGCCTTCTGTTAATATATTTCAGTGCATAACGTGACCCGATAAATAAAACGCAAGGACCCAGCTCTCAGCTATGAAAGAGCCAGGGAAAGAAAAGGAAGTGGAAGTTCAGAGGTTGCTGCTAGCAATTTTTCCCTTTTGTTCTGAGCAGTTGTTAAACTAGATGACATGGGAGATTTATGCTGAACAATATTCTAGCAGCTCACATAATCCCAATGTCCAATGAGTTAAAGGTACATGGTGTAAACTGGGACTGGGACACCTTGGAGCCATACAAAAATCTGCAATGGCCATTGCAGGCCACATCCACACCATACATTTAAACAACTATGATACCACTTTTAACAGTCATGGCCTTGTCCTTATTCCACACCCAGAGCTACAGTTCAGTATGGTCTAATTACCCATCTTTCTTCCCACAGAACTCTGAGAATTGTAGCTCTGTGAATAGAATAGGGGTAGAATAGGGGTTTCCTAACAACTTTTTACAGGAGCAGGTGGTGCTGTGGTCTAAACCACAGAGCCTAGGGCTTGCTGATCAGAAGGTCGGCGGTTCGAATCCCCGTGACAGGGTGAGCTCACGTTGCTCCTGCCAACCTAGAAGTTCAAAAGCATGTCAAAGTGTAAGTAGATAAATAGGTACTGCTCTGGCGGGAAGGTAAACGGCGTTTCCGTGTGCTGCTCTGGTTTCGCCAGAAGCGGCTTAGTCATGCTGGCCACATGACCTGGAAAAACTGCCTGTGGACAAACATCGGCTCCCTCAGCCAGTAAAGCGAGATGAGCGCCGCTACCCCAGAGTCATCCGCGACTGGACTTAACTGTCAGGGGTCCTTTACCTTTACCTTTTCCTTTTAACAACTTTAAATGTGTGGTGTGCCCATACCCCCAGACAGAGGGTCAGGTTACGTCTGGTCTATTGGAAATACTTTGTGAACTTAAGGCTAACAGGATATTAAAAACATATAGAATGATTTGCTTGGAAGAGGCCAGAAAATAGTCTCTAACCATTGCTATCACAGAGTATATCTATACCACAGCCCTAAATTACTTTAATAGTCATTCCCTTTTTGCTACATAAAACAAGAGCCAAATTGCTGTAGGAAGGTTCTTATAACTGAACTGAGATTTAAGCAGGAAACGTGAAGTAAACCTGCAAAATAGGGTACGGTTTAAAATATGACTAATCATGGGAACTGTCATTTTGTGAAATGGTGAGAACAGGGATCTTTAACGGGGATTTTTCAGCAGCCTTTCCCAACGTTGTGCCCTACAGCTGTTGTGCGACTATAACTCCCATCAACCTCAGCAAGCATGGCCAACAGTGATGGAAACGGTAGTCCCAGTAATGTATAGAGCAGGTTTTGGAAGGAGCTCTCATGAGCCCTTCCCGGGTGCTGTGCCTCACTTGATTACAATCCAGAGGGGATGAAAGCATGAGACCTGCTTGCTTTACCTGTCCCCATATCACCTGCTAGCCCCCCCTCCACCCCCCCAGGCCTTCCACACATTGGATGATGAGCTCCATACATTTTGAAAAAAAACCTGATTGCACAAGGTCAGGAGTGCTCTGATGGTGTTTCCTGCTTGGCAGGGGGTTGGACTCGATGGCCCTTGTGGTCTCTTCCAACTCTATGATTCTATGATTCTAAGGTTCTGAATCATGCAGGGAGGCAGTAGATCAGGCTGTCCAGATCTCCCTCCCAATACTGGATGGATGGAGTGGAAGGACCAGCCCACTCTGTTCCCTGTGCAGTTGAAATTGCACAAGGCATCATCCTTGAACAGGGCTACTGCTAAATTTGTGTGCATTGTTCATTGTGCAAATGAGTCCAGTTTCACATTATAGCTACCAGGGCTGCATTGGTTGAATATCTTCTGAAAGACCCCAAACAACATGAGGAGTTATACAAGGGAAAGTATATATTCTTCATAAGGCTATAGATTGCATTTGCATTGATAGAAGCCTTGCCATACGATCTTTTTCAATGCCTCAGAGTAAATGCAAGTCCATGTCTTCACCCAGTTAACAATATGCAAGAGATGGCTGAGCAAAAGGAGGCATCCTGGATTCTGCTTATTATTTTCAACCCTGTAATGGCCTGGCCATTATACTTTCCTTCTGCCAGTGAAGGCTAAGGGCAAAAAAAAAGCCTCCCTAACCCTTCTTCCCCTCTATTTTCTTTAAATAGAAATAAGTAAAATTGGAAAGCTGGATTACCATAGCATTGTTGCAGCAACAACATGTCCTGAAACATTTCCCACAGCAAACTGTTCCCTCTATTACCCATAATGCACCACTCTTAGGTTCTCTCTCCTGCCTGATTACAGAGTGCCTGTCAAAAAGTGGGACACATTGGCAAGGAGGGAATGCGATTTTGGAGAACGAGAAGCAAATTAATTGTCACTCTCCTTGCAGATTGCAGTAATCAGTACAATTTAATTTTCAGGAATAACTTCACACAGGAGACCCTTCTTTTTCCATCAAAAAAAGAGTAGGGGGTAATTTTGTTAGCCATATGCAAACAGCTAAATCAGGCAGTTCAGCAGGATAACTTGAGAAGGAGCTGTCCTCTCCTCCATGACTCTTTCTAGCCAGGCAACACAGAAACAGGCTGAAAGCCGCATCTTTCCCCTTGATTTAAAATGTGCATAAAGTATGCCATACTCTTCACTTTATATACAGTACAAATTGGTGACCTTCATCTACCAAAGAAAAACCCTCAAGATAAGGTTGCTTCCCTTTGAAAAGAAGAGAAAGTTTAGCCATGAGTTTATTGACAACTGTGTGATTAACATTTCAACCTTAATGTTGCATTAGCCCAAATGCAATTACTTGATTTTGGATTGGCTAGGGAAAGAGTGTGTCTTTGGGGGACTCTGCTTCAACATTTTGCTGATATGATGGTGGATTAATATGAAGATCTTTATCTCCCATTCACATCCCCCTGTTTGCTTACAGCAGCTTTGGCCTTTGTTAGACAAAGGAGGATCTTGGAAATGATTTTCAAGTGAAATGCCCATCAGACTGTGTGGTGAGTATGAATATTGCAGTGATCCCATGGGATCTCATGCCTCTGTCGGGTCCATGTTAGTGGAGGCTGGACCACCCACTGTTCCAGTTAAATATTACCTCCAACTAGACTCATAGGTGTGAATGACAGCCATCCTCATATACAGGTGAAGGGATGCATGTGAGGTGCTGCTGGGAAAGGGCTTAATGTCCTTCTAATGAACTAACACCAGGAGGGAGAAGCAGCTCTGCATCTGCTCAGCCATGACTCAAATTGTGCAGCTTGTGCACTTTGTTCCATAAATTCAAAGAGAGCCACTGAGAACCAAAACAGCCTCCATCAATAGATAACGAGCTATACAGTTCCATCAGTAGAGGTGTCATTTTGCAAAACTCAACCAAATGAACTGGAAAGGAAAATGGACAAAGTGGGAAATGGACAAAGCTGGAGCTGAGCATTACGGGGAGCTGGAGCAGGGGCTAGACAAGAGACCTGCTTAGCATCAACCATGCAGATTTCTGCACAGCATTAACGGGCATGGGGTGGGGCTCTGCCTGCTACTATGGCTGCTTCTGCCATGTTCAGGGCAGGTAGAGGGAGGGGATGAGGACAAGGAGGGGCCACAATTCATTGGCAGAGCACAGCCTTTGCATGCAAAGCTCTCAGCCCCTGAAACTGAGTTAAAAGGAAGCTGCTGATGTGAAAGACCACTGCCTGAGAGACTGGAGAGTAGCTACCAATCAGCATAGACAGTACTGATCTAGATCAGGCAGGGGGAACCTATGTCTCTCCAGATGTTGCCAAACTACAACTCCCATCAGCCCTTGGGCCATGGTTGCTAGGGCTTATAGGAGTTGTTCAGCAACATCTGGAGGACCAAAGGTCCCCCATTCCTGATCGAGATGGACAGCCTGTCCTGGTATATGCCCTCCTCAGCCTCAAAATCAAACAGAAATCAGACATTGCTCTCAAACGTTGCTCTCTCTCTCTGCAACTTGCTGCTTTATCCTTGAGCTCACATCATTTTACTCTCATCATCAAACTCTGGCTTCATCCTTCTAACTAACTGTGAGCTGGAGGAGGGGCCCTACCCACTTGCTGTCTCACACAGAGCCCCTTTCCTTTGTTTCCCTTAATGGCACATCACCCAGGCTATCACCTCAGCACAGAAAGCTAGCCTGGCTTATATTTTAACACTTGCCAGATCCAGGTGTTAGAAGGGTATCTGCATACAGCCTATGTTTCCCCGTTCCAAACTCATAACACTATAATGAGAGAGTGGTAACCCCCTCCACACACTCAACAGGCAATAAATCAGACCCGAATGCAAGAGAGAGGAATAAGTTTACTCCCTACCTGCAAAGCAGTGATGTCTCATTGATACACAGGAGACTTTAGACTCTGTGACTTTCAATGTCTTCGGCATCATCAAACTGATATTTCAAAGAGATTAAGAACTGAAGGGAACATATGATACCCATTTAAAGCCAAGACTTCAGATTTAATGAAGGCTGTATCAGAATGAGATATGATCCAGATATCAAATTACATTTGTTTAGCCCATCACAGCTTAATAAATCACAGCAAACATTTAATAAATATTTATCTTCTTTTAATCACCATTTAGTACTTTCTCTCTGATCTCCCCATTCCCTTAATGGCTCACTCCCATATTTATTAAATGTTATTTCAATTTCTTAAATAATCAATATATCTTTTTTATTTTTATATTTCAGGCAGCTCTGCTGAACTTTTCCAAGATTTAATTAAGATTAAGTTTTAATCTTTAATTCCGATATATAAATTACCTCACATTCACTATTAAGTCATTATTTCGTAGCCTCATTTGGTATTAAATCTCGGCTGGCAATACAAAGAAGCTCAACAGCAGTTACAGCACAGACATTAATGAACTGCAAGGGAATTCGTTGGGACAGAGGAGGAGCTGGGCTGCAATTACATCCACTGACTGATGGGGATGTGTAATTAATAATATAAAGCAGACACTAACAAAGGAGGAATTGGAGGTGCAGTGACAAAGCTTTCAACCATGCAGTGATCTTGTGTAACTACATAGGTCAGGACTCAGTCAATTGCAGTAGCTGCAACAATGCGGGAAAGCACTAATAACTTGGAGTATTGTAGTAGTACTAATGCAGGTTAACTGCTGGCCTGGAATAGACAAATGGAAATTCCAAATTTACGGAGTGTCCATTCTATTTCAGTAGAATCTGCTAGGAAATCTAAGAAGCTGGTTTCCATTTACATTTTAAGCAAAATTATATCTTCTAGTGAGCCTGGAAAAGTATTTATTTATTGAATTTATAACCTGTACTTCCCAGGGAGCCCAGGCTGCCAAACATTATAACAATCTAAAAACAATTACAATCAGGAGTGCCAACTTGAATAAAATATGAGGGGGGCAGGTAAGCCACTCCCCACATAATCACAAAACATTGCGCACACAACACCATTTTAATGGTAACGCCCACCAACTGGGGGGCGGGCCCCTCAAATATTTTACTAGGGGCCCCCAAAGAGATCTCAGCCCCTAGGAGTTGGCTCCTATGGTTACAATTAAAACTTTCTAAAAGCAGTTTCATTTAAAAACATACTGCCATCCAATGATCTCATACTTGCCAGAAATATTATTCAGCTACCAAGTGCCTGGATAATCAGGGATGTTTTCAGGTTCTTCCTGAAAGTTAGTAGTGGTGGATACACTTGTTAGGGAGGGCATTCTACAGCCAGGGAACCACTACTGAAAAGGCCCTGTCATTGGTTAGCAATTGGGCAGCCCTCAGTGGCAGCACCACCAAACAGGGACGCGGGTGGCGCTGTGGGTTAAACCACAGAGCCTAGGACTTGCCGATCAGAAGGTCGGCGGTTCGAATCCCCATGACGGGGTGAGCTCCCGTTGCTCGGTCCCTGCTCCTGCCAACCTAGCAGTTCGAAAGCACGTCAAAGTGCAAGTAGATAAATAGACCAGGATGACCAGACGTTTCATGAAAATTGGAACAAATATCTGACGTATATAAGAGATAAGTACAGTGGTGCCCCGCAAGACGAATGCCTCGCAAGACGGAAAACTCGCTAGACGAAAGAGTTTTCCGTTTTGGAGGTGCTTCGCAAAACGAATTTCCTATGGGCTTGCTTCGCAAGACGAAAATGTCTTGCGAGTTCCTGCGGGGTTTTTTTCCTCCCCCCCTTTTTTCTAAGCCGCTAAGCCACTTATCCGCTTATCCTCTAAGCCGCTAAAAGCCGCTAAAAGCCACTAAACCTCTAATAGCGCTAATCCGCTAAGCCGTCAATGGGCTTGCTTCGCAAGACGAAAAAACCACTAGACAAAGAGACTCGCGGAACCGATTCTTTTCGTCTTGCGAGGCACCACTGTATAGAACTTCGATGACTCTGGCAGGGTTGGAACAACTCTAACAGTGTTTGGCAAATATGTAAAGGAGACAAAACACGTAACTTTAGAAATTATCTGATACTTACCAATGAAGTGAAGGGAAGTCTGAGGCTCGGCGGAGCCCAAAATAACTGTGTACTATATATATGATTCTTGTAACAGCTATGTTATATGCAACTTATGTAATCTAGACTGTATATATGTATAATCAATGGAAAACCAATAAAAATTTATATGGAAAAAAAAGTGCAAGTAGATAAATAGGTACTGCTTCGGCGGAAAGGTAAATGCCGTTACCGTACGCTGCTCTGGTTCGCCAGAAGCAGCTTAGTCATGTGGCCACATGACCCAGAAGCTATACACTGGCTCCCTCGGCCAATAAAGTGAGATGAGCACCGCAACCCCAGAGTCAGCCACGACTGGACCTAATAGTCAGGGGTCCCTTTACCTTACCTTTTATGAGTAACAAAAAGATAGCTTCATTGTACAGCTGCTAATTTTTGACTAGCCAGACACAGAATCAAGCAGGTAAAGGGTTTTGTTTTTCCCTTCCCCTTCACTTGACACAATGCTAGGAAATGTTTTACCTGATAAACATCTGTACACTGAGTTGCTTTTTAAGGCACAGAAGCAAGTTGGCCGAAGTAGAGTTGGCAACCCCAGTCTGGGCTTCAGAGAGCCAACAAGCAGAAAACAGACATTCCAAAGAAAGGCTCATTGCAATCTCAATCTCTTAGCTGCTACCAGATTGTAGAACATTCTATAGGGGGATGAGCCAGCCCAGGTGGAGTGCTTGCCCCATCCTCTGAGACATTAATAACCCTCTTGAGTCAGAGTAGTGCCAGACCAGCAGCTCTGACACCAAGAGAGGAGAAAGAAAAATGTGAGGGTGGGTGGCTTGGGATTTATTGGCACCTGGAGAAACTCTGTAAATCCTGACCTTTAGCAACACAGGGAAATGGCTAAAAGAAAGCAAACTGTGCATCCTGAAATGCTAAAGATGTGCAAGTCTCTCGGAGACAGTGCACCTTCCCATCCCATGCCTCTCCTTGCAGCTGCAAACAGGCCTCTCTGGGGAGAGCATTTTAAACTGGCCAGAGAAAATGAGGCATTCTCACTGACAGTGAGATTCCCAAGGGGAGCAGAAAAGGACCTCCTCTGTATCTAGATGCTGTCAGAGTTATCACAGATCTCTGCAAAATGGCTGAATTCAAAATATTGGTTTCTGTGGCTGCAGTCAACAGTCCCTTCCTTGACTGCTTGATTTAGGAAGTTTAGAGTTTTCACTTGACCTGTCCTAGAGAGAAATGTTCTTTAAATTAATGATTTCAAATGGTTACTTGATGGCCGATATTAAAACTGTGCTTTAAATGTTTATTTTCTAAAGCCCAGGTAGCAATCACAGAGTTAGAGCTGATGATGTTTGTGGTGTTAGGCTACCCTATCCTTACAAACACTAAACCATATAAGACTGTCAGAATTCTTTGTCTAAATAGTGGTGGACTTCTTAATCTAGAATCTCAGTATTAAAACTACCAGCCATCACCACATCCCTTTGAGTACTGTAGTTGTAAGCTAGGCACAAGCAAACTTGGCCCTCCAGATGTTTTTGAGACTACAATTCACATCATCCCTGGCCACTGGTCCTGTTAGCTACGGATGATGGGAGTTGTAGTCAGAAAACATCTGGAGGGCTGAGTTTGCCCATGTCTGTTGTAAGCAGTGCTTTTTTCTGGGGGGAAGCAGGGGTATGCATACTCCTAAACATTTTGTTAATCTAAGTTTGGCCTCATTGAGGGGCAATATTTCAATATGAGTTGGAAAATGAGAGTACCCCTCAACATTTTTTTTATGAGGGGAAAAAAAGCACTGGTTGTAAGATATATTGGGGTAAAGGTAAAGGTAAAGGTAAAGGTAAAGGTAAAGGTAAAGGTAAAGGGACCCCTGACCATTAGGTCCAGTCATGACTGACTCTGGGGTTGCGGCGCTCATCTCACTTTATTGGCCGAGGGAGCCGGCGTACAGCTTCTGGGTCATGTGGCCAGCATGACTAAGCTGCTTCTGGCGAACCAGAGCAGCGCACAGAAACGCCATTTACCTTCCCGCCGGAGTGGTACCTATTTATCTACTTGCACTTTGACGTGCTGTCGAACTGCTAGGTTGGCAGCAGCAGGGACCGAGCAACGGGAGCTCACCCCGTCACGGGGATTTGAACCGCCGACCTTCTGATCGGCAAGTCCTAGGCTCTGTGGTTTAACCCACAGTGCCACCCACGTCCCTTATATTGGGGTAGGGTTGCCATATTTCAAACAGTGAAAATCTGGACAGAAAAGTTGTTGAGCTGTTGTTGACAACCCCATATGAGGGCTAATGAATTTCTATTAATTGTGTACAGAAAAGGTCTCGTCTTTGTGGCTGAGACATTGACATTGAGATGACTATCTTAGCAAATGGTTCCGGAAGCACAGAAACAATGGCATGATTTGCCAACCTTTCTGGGCAACTGGACACATTTGGAAACCTGAGATACTGTTGTGAGCACTACACACACACACACACAAACACACACACACTACAGTCCCGTGTCTGAGGGTAAGCTGTCACAAACAAACAAAACGTCACAAAAATTGCTCTGCATTTTCTAGTACAGAAAATCTATTTTGCTGCTGTTTTATTGGCTGGGCTGAGCAGGCTTATAGTCTCTCATCAAACTATTGTTTCTGAATTCCAATGAGCCCATAGGCTGCTCCATGGGCCCTCAAAGTTAGAAGGTGCAACCCAAAGAGCAAGGAACAGAAGAGGCCTGTCTAAATGATGGAGGACATTACAAATAATTAGTGTACCAGAAAAGCCGTTAATCAGAACTAAAGCAGGAGAACTCCCAGAAGACCAGCCAGGTGTCAGCATTTATCAGCCTTCCACTTCTGCAGACATAACATTTTGCTCTGTGTTTCTTACTGCTGCATCAATACTTGGAAATGAAGATGGGCATCTATAGGCAGAATTTCAGCCACGGGAAAGCAAAGAGACCCTTGCTGTCAGGATACATAAAGCATGGCATTAGACTACTTACAATAGGATGGGTAACCGAAAATGGACAGAGGGAAAGTCCTGAACATGAAAAAAATTAACAAGGAGAAACGGAAGCATCTCATTGCACAGATCAAGCATTTCACACAAAAGGCAATACCTGAAGAAGTCTACACCTCAAGAGAAAGATAGGCATTTTGCCTGCAAAAGATCCCAAATTCAGTACCTGGCATTTAAAGGAAGAGCTGGGAAATTTTTGTCCCAAAAGCTATAGAGTTCTGCAATTCAGGATAGACTTGCCCTCCAGATGTTGTCAACAACTCCCATTATCCCTCACCAGGTTTCAGGAGTATGATGCGGGCAGTAGTGAGCTAGATGGACCAATGGGTTCAACTTGGTATTATGCAGTTTCCTGCATTCCTCTAATATGTACTTGCTTTTGCACAAGCCTAATGTAGTTTGATGAAGCTACTGTAGGCAATACCGAGCTACAGAAGAAAGAAGTGGCACAGGGGCCTCTAAGGGATATTTAAATCTCCTATTGAATTTTAGATTTCCACAGGCCGATTCACATCCAACCCATATTAAGCTTGTTCCAAGTGAGAAAGCTCCTTTGATCTTAGACAAAGGAAAAAACCACACCTGCTGTTTACTACTGTGAGAAATGCCTTGGTTCAAGGCCAAAATTCTATCCTCATGTTCCTCTCTAGGGCCCGCTACAGCCTATTGTAGTAAGCCTGACTCCCAAAGCTTAGAAAAGCAGTGCTGCGGTGTTCTGAATGGCTGGTTGAAATGCCAAGATTGTGTCATGCTGGAATTAAGGCCTGGCTTCAGCTGCTGGAGGGAAGTGGTTGATGCTATAGAACAGGCATATCCAACCTGGTCTTTCCCTCTTAAAAAAGCAATGAAATGGGTTGATCGCTGCCTGTTTCTTTTTATACTGGGAGTAGATCACAGTAGCTTGAAAGTTGGACGTGCCTGCTATAGAACAGTGGTGCCATGGCACCCTGAGGTGCCTTGAATGATGGTCAGGGGTGCTGTGGGCAACATAACTGGGCTCCTAATTGCAAGAGCAGATACAAGAATAAATACTACAATTCTGGAAGCCAACAAAGCAAGAGTATGCAGGGCATGGGAAGGCTCAAACAGGGTTTTTAGAGCCACTAGAAGTAAAAGAATTGAAGGGACAATTGGCCATCTAGGGACTATACTGCACATGTTGCCTGTGATAAAGAGAGAGGCAAATTTAGCAGTGCAGTACTAGAATCCTTTTTGCAAGGAGAGAGAAAAAGAACCCACCTGGGTTTATGAGAATTAAAAAAGAGAGGGAGAGAAATGACACTTGTCCACCCAATTATTTGAATTAAAAAACTGCATTTCAGAGAGCTATAACTCGACTTTTAAAAATGGTTGTTTACCTCAATGACATGCCTCATTAACCCATATTCTCAAGATGGAACAACAACAATAAAAAACCAAACCAAAATCTAAATGTACATTAGAGGTTAAAATGCATTAGTCACATCAAGTTGTGAAAACGGGCAATGCCTGCTAAGCCTGAAAGGTTTATATTTCTCTCAGGTAGTTTTGTAACATATTTAACATTGTTTTGATGCTGCTGAATGGCAAGGATTATTCAGTAGGGTTTTTCTATTTGGTTGAGGAGGTTTAGTCTAACTAATGTGGGGGAAACACAGCATGGTGGCTACTCCAAAAGGTAATCTTCAGCACAAGGTTGTCCTTTGGTCAAAAGGCTACTTCTTTCTTCTTCCAGGAGCTTTGCTTCTCTTTTGATCTCCCTCCCCCCCCCCCCTTGTTTCTTGTCTCACAATTTTTCAAACCCAAACATGAATCCCATTATAGAGATTCTTGCACACGAATTCCAAATAATGAAAACAGGCTCGGAATCATTCCAGACATTCCAGACATCTATTCCTCCTTGAAGGAAAAATGTCCATGAAATTCCTGTGGGAGTGTCATGGAAGTATCTATAACACTGTTCTTACTCACAGAGACACAGATTCCAATTTCATAAGGTTTAGTCTGCGTTTGCATTACTGTTTAGTGTATATTTGTAGTCTTTGTTCACATGACTTTATCCAAAATTAATATGTATCTTGCACTTTGTTATTAGATACTATTGCTTGATATGCTGTTTCTCAAACCAGTTTCACACCAGTTAGAGTCCTTAAGCTTTTCCTAATTCATTTCTAGCCAAGGTATGCACATGGAGGGAAAGAAACAACTTCACTGCTCTCCAAGGCAGTAATATGACCACATTCACAAACAAAGACATCTTGGGTGGAAACATGTCCCTGCGTTTGTTTTGAGCATCCTATAATTTTTTGAGACAACTTTCCATCTGTCAATCATATGATGGGACAGATTGCATTCTCAGACAGAGCCACGAGAAACCTTCAACTATCATCAGATGCCACTACTAACAGCTGTTTCTGACAATATCAGTTCATTCAAATAAGATACTTGTCAAAATGAGGCACCGCCTACATCTTCTGGTCTGAAATAGTGATATCACCAATATTCACAACTTAAGGAATTCAGTTTAAAAACATGTCCAATTTGTAATATTTGGCTACCTATGAATCAAAAGTAATTTCTTCTAGAAGTTCCCTTTGAAGTTCATCTCCAATGTCAAACAAGATTCTGAACATGCAGGGTAAATTTTCAGCGGACCAGGCATCCAAAGCCAGATACACAGAAGTTTCTTAATGTTAAATCCTCACACTCAGTGAAGCTGCTATTGATTGCTGTGAACTACATGGCTAGACCACCTAATCAGTCTTTTTGTTTGGTGAGCATCATCTTTTTTCCTTTTATACCCCAAAATCAAATTTAAAGGTGTCTAGCACAAAAGCCCTAGGGCCTGTTTATATGCAATTTGCACAATTCCTTACCAAGGGCCACCTCTTATGTCTACAATTTGCAGAATAATTGTCTACAAAACACTAGGGAAGATTAAGTAATTTCTTTTTCATTCACCCCAAAATTGCAGGCAAGCCACTACAGCTATCCTTCTGCAATTTGCCCTCTAAAGAGGTGACACCACATGCAAATTTCAACAAATTCTGCCCAAAATAAAAAAGTTAACAATTGTACCTGTGCGGTCACATTTTCGGGGTGTCCCTCACAAAAATCCCTGGACATATTTGCCAGGAATTTGGCAGACTATACTCTATATCCACTTCTGTCAAAATAAAAAATAAAAAAAATGCTACAGACATCCCCAATAGTGAATGGGGGTGGGAATGAACAAAGTGGATTCTGACCCCAACCCCAAATCATGCAACCTTCTAATTGGTTTGAGTCAGTTCATGTTTTATGAATTGTGGAACCAAACACCGCAGTTAGTGCACAGTCAAAGTCCATCAACATGGGCCACTGAGTAGACACAGCACGTCAGCTCTTTCCTCTTGTACTTTGCATGCTGACTGCAGCATCTGGCCTTGATGAGGCATGTGACCCTCCACCTGTTCCAAATCTACCTCAGCTGAGGAATCACACACCTCCTCCTGCAGCTAGCGAGCCCCACCTGGCCAGCTAGTGAGTTGGGCTGTGGGCCCTTGACTGCCTCAGCCTCCTACAGTGCCATCCCTACTGCTCCCTATGCCTCAGAGCCTGCCATGTGGAGACATGGGCCTCTCTGGCTGTGATGACGCTCTGGTTCCTGTGCATTGACTACCATCACCTCACCATCCTCCATCAGCCTGTGAGTATTTCCTTCCCCATCCCCTGCTTGCCCCGGTGTATCCCAGACCCAGCTACGCCCCTAGGATCCTCTTTCTCCTCTCTATCAGTTCATGCCAATTAAGTTGAAGGGGCTTCACCCACAACTGGACCAAATGTAAGGGTTGTTTTTCCACCTTGATAGATGCTATTTTTCCACTACCACCACCACCTTCTAGTCCAAAGCATGTTCTCAAGAATGCTTCTAGCATGTTCTCAGTTATGGAGATTTCCCTGTAACAAGTAAATATAATTATCCACCTTGATCCAATGAGCAGAGTTTTCCTGTCAAAACCAAATGCTATCAACATCACCTTCCAACAGTTTTGTGTTCCCACGTATAACTTATTTTGATAGATGGGGTTCTCCGCCTGAGTAAAATGTCTTCATCAGATTTTCTGTTCTTAGAACTAGATTGTAGTACTTTGTGTTGGCTCCCTGTCGAAAAAACAATCTACCTCTTTCCAATTCTAGTCCATAGATTAACTCATCCTGGTGATAAGTTCATTCATATAAGAAAAGTCTTCTTCTCATACCCTCCAGCAAAAGGAGAGCTATTTATCATGGTACTGACTGGTAACTAGGGTTATAGGCAACAGCAGCACGGCTATTCTTGTTCTTTCCTTGGACACCTAAGGGCCTTTTTTCATTCTTTCATCTCTCCTTGGCGTTAGCAGAGCTTTCAGTATTTCATGTGAATGTTTTTTGAGATGGTAGCTGAATATGTGCCAGGCTGTGATGGGATGCATGAAACATTTGCCAACTCAATAGTGCTCCCCCCCCACCTGCATAAATCATATCTCTGTTGGCCACATTAAAGAGTGTGCTATGGAAGTTATGGCTTTGGATCCTCCACATTATTTGGTCTGGCAGTTGTGCTGGCCTCCTGTTCCCCAAAGGAAACAATAAAACATTCCAACAGGCAGTTTTCTTTATGCATGCTAAAAGTCCTTCAGGTCTTCAAGTTGATGTGGAGAACTTGCAAGCAGCAGCTTGATGTCCTGTTGCTTCAGAAGACAAACAAATCATCAGAGGCTATTGTCAGGGAAAATAACAGGAACAAATAACAAACACAAGCAGAAAGTATCATAGTGCCCCTCTAGAGATCAATGGTGGATTCCTCTCTTGAGTACCCTATCTGCTACTTTGGTTGTCTCATGCCCAAAAAAAGTTTGATTTGAAGTGGGAAAAGTTCAGAGGCATATGTGTGTAATATGTAAATGAAATTATATATTATATGTTAGAAATATTAAATGTGTTCTATTCCATATAAGGAAAATCTAAAAGAAAAAAAGACTCACCTGACTTCTTAAAAAAGCAAAGTTCTTAACCCGAGATAATATTTCTGGGTTAGCGGAGTCATTAACCTGAAGCGTCTGTACTTTTTTAATTTTTTAAAAAAGATATTTATTAAGATTTTATATAATAAACCAAGCATCACAATCAAACAAAAAAGAGAAAGACAATAAAAAACAGCACAATCAAACAAAACAGAAAAATACAATAAAAAACATAGAGAAAATAAGAAAAAACAAAAAACAAAGAAAATCTAGTTTTTTACTTATTATCTTTATAACCCTCTTTCCTGACTTCCTCGCATCTCCCTTTTCTGTGTTCCCCTTTACACAATCAAATTCAGCAATTCCTTACCCTCTTTCAAATCTTATTCAATATTATACATTTCAACCTATTATGTCTCCGGTTTTTCCTTTCTTTTTAAATCCATTTTTACATGTTCTTTATAGCTTAATCCCTTGTATCATTTGTTTAAATTTGACATAATATTACTCTGGTCTTTTCACCCTTTTCTTTTAAAACATTTTGCATATTCCTTTTAACTATGTCACTGGCCATATTATCTTTATATCCAACATCATTTTAGCATTCAAACATTTTACAATGTTTTTGGAGATAGTCTTTGAACTTCTTCCAGTCCTCTTCCACCGACTCTTCTCCCAGGTCTCAGATTCTGCCAGTCATTTCTGCCAATTCCATATAGTCTATCACATGCATCTGCCATTCTTCCAGGGTGGGCAAATCTTGTGTCTTCCAATACTTTGCGATGAGTATTCTTGCTGCTGTTGTTGCATACATAAAAAATGTTCTGTCCTTCTTTAGCACCAATTGGCCGACAATGCCCAGAAGAAAGGCCTCTGATTTCTTAGGAAAGGTATATTTAAATACCTTTTTCAGTTCATTATAGATCATTTCCCAGAAAGCCTTGACCTTTGGGCACGTCCACCAAAGGTGAAAGAATGTTCCCTCAGTTTCTTTACATTTCCAGCATTTGTTATCAGGCAAATGATATACTTTTGCAGGCTTGACTGGGGTCATGTACAACCTGTACATCATTTTCATAATATTTTCTTTTAAGGCATTACATGCCGTAAATTTCACACCAGTGGTCCATAACTGTTCCCAGTCAGCAAACATGATGTTATGACCAATATCTTGTGCCTACTTAATCATAGCTGATTTGACCGTTTCATCCTGAGTGTTCCATTTTAACAGCAAGTTATACATTCTTGAAAGTATCTTAGTTTTAGGTTCTAACAATTCTGTTTCTAATTTCGATTTTTCCACCTGGAAGCCTATTTTTTTATCCAAATTAAAGGCCTCTCTAATTTGATGATAATGTAACCAATCTCTCACTTTATCTTTTAGTTTCTCAAAACTCTGCAATCTCAATGTGTCTCCATTTTGTTCTAATATCTCCCAATATTTCGGCCACTTGGCCTCCATATTGAATCTTTTCAGAGCCTTAGCTTTCATAGGTGATAACCACCTTGGGGTCTTGCTCTGAAGCGTCTGTAACCTGAAGTGTATGTAACCCGAGGTACCACTGTACATTTTATTATCCTGAATCTAATCTGCATTCCCCACCCCCCATCATTTGCCTTTTGCAAACCTTGAAAATGCCACATTTACTTTGGACTTTACTTGCATATTTGCCATTTGTTAACCCCTTTCCTGCTAGTTCTTGAAATGTCCTTAGTCAAGCAAGAGGCAAATTTAAAGCAGACACTTCGTACAGAAAGGGCCAAGAAGCCAGTAAGTGCAAAGAGGGGGAGTGATGTAATCATAGTGTCAGCATGCACCTCAGCATCTCATTTGTCATCTTCCTGCTCTTTGTCATCTTCCCACTCTTACAAAACCCACCAAACTTAATGCTCAGTTCTTAAAACTGTCATAGCGTACAAATCCCAGCTCCACCACTAGCTTTTGGTAAGTGCTTCTTGTTGCAGAAATGGACTGATCATTCTAGTTGCAGAAATGGACCTCCTTCTGTACCAGTTAGCTCTCTCATGTTTGTTCAACTGCTGTAGGACAGTGACATATCCAAATAGCAACAATTTGGATTCTTTTGGCATAGGGTCAAATGTGTAGAAATGGGGAGGGTGGATCTGTGTTTGCCTTAGAATGCAAAGCAGCCCTTTAACTGCCATACACAAAACTGCAATTGACGGAAATGGTCATTTAACATCAGCCTATTTGTTTTCTGTAATGAACAAATGTTTAATTAATGTGCAATAACTTTTGCAACCAAATGTGTTCCATTGGAATTAACAGGAGCAAGGCAGCCTGAATACCAACTTAGGCGGCTGGAAGACTGCAAATATATTTATTAAGGTTTAAACATGTGTACAGTGGTTTTATATCTATTTGCAAAGCTGTTAAATTACAGTAAATATGTCCTTTGTCAATTGGTGGTTAATTATCATCCATTAGCTTCCTACTCTGTGCAATGCAATGTCTCTTGACTCTCTGCTAACAAGAAAAAGGATGCCAAATATGTCGACTTTCTTCCAGCATAGTTCTTGAGGGCTAAATTTTCCCCTATCCTGCAAGAGGGACTCAGCACTATTCAGCGACACTAATCTGGCAGATAGGATTTTGAATATCAAGGGATGATGATGATTCATTTACTAAATTGTCTCCTAGGCATGGACAAACCTGTCAGTATTGGGTTTTCTCACTTTCTCATTTTTCCAATCTCAATTTCAGTTCCCTACATTTCCACATTAGTTTGCAAATTTCTGCAGAAAATTCATCATCATTTTAGTGTGAATTTCTTCTTATATCCACATGTATGCAATTTGATCTAATATACATTTTTTTCAAAGTGATTTCCCCATTAAATAATGCATTTCTGTATGCTATTTTTACAAATATGTGCATTTTTGTGGACACTTTACCCCAGTATATGCATTTTTGTACACATTACTTAGCTGGAGAATTGCACTGCAAAGTTTGGGGATGTGCAGGTGTCAAAAATGGCTGGATTCCGGTTCTTGTATCTGTTTCAGAATCTGTGAATTGGGTAGGTTTGCCTTAAATGTGGATTGAATTTATCCTCTAACATGTGTTTTATTTTCTGACATATGCTTGCAGAATTATCAGAAGTCTTGTTTAACCCTTTTAAGGCTGTGCCTGGTGCTTGCTTGCTGAATTATAAAGGAGTATGTTCAGTTTTGCTGAAGGTACAGTAACAGGCGTTTGATAACCCTGTCAGGTGCTAAAATAGTTAATATCCTCTGGCACATACCAGAGAGCCTTGGCTGGCTGGCTTTAATGTCTCCAAGCAACCACAAGGTGACAGTGTTCCAGCACATTACTATGAGGATTCTGACACAGGTGTTTAACTGAATCTTTGCACTTGTGTGTGTATCACATATGGACAGAGCTGATTGTTATTTATCAATAACTGAAGGTCAGTCATAACTCATGGTCAGAGCTGGTGTCATGCTGTTCAACCATCATTCAGTTTACAGATGATAAAGAAATTCCCAAATCTGACACATTGCCTCCTTGTCTGCAATAATTTGTCATGTGAAGGCTATTTTATCTCCAGAATATGCAGACCTGGAATGAAATTTACTATTGACCTAGGACACACTCTCTAGACAACTTTGTACAGCTAGAAGCTTCTGTGCCACTTTCATTGACACTCCTGTCTTCCAGGTTATCCTGCAGCTTCGGAGTAGTCAATGTGGCACAGCCTCCAGTTGTTGTTGGAGCACAACTCCCATCAGCTTAAGGCAGCATGGCAAATGGTCAGGGATGATGGGAGCTGGAGGCCAGCAATATCAAGAGGGCACTGTGTTGGCTATGGCTCTTGTAGTTAGAGCACTTCTACAAGCCTTTCTCTGTTTGTGTGAATATAATAGCATCTATCTGCCTCACAGGAAATTAGTACTGAGATGTAATGAAACTGACCGCCCATGCACCTAGCTATGCCATCCACTCCATAAAGTTTAAAGTTTGGTGCAGCACTGATTAATATGATATCATGAAATCTTGGAGTGAGAGCAGGAGCAGTAAGTAATGGTTTGTCCCTCCTGCCCCCAGTGTCTTCTGAAAGGAGGAGGAGGAGTTTGGATTTGATATCCTGCTTTATCACTACCCGAAGGGGTCTCAAAGTGGCTTACATTCTCCTTTCCCTTCCTCCCCCACAACAAACACTCTGTGGGGTGAGTGGGGCTGAGAGACTTCAGAGAAGTGAGACTAACCCAAGGTCACCCAGCACCTGCATGTGGAGGAGCGGGGCAGCGAACCCAGTTCACCAGATTACGAGTCCACTGTTCTTAACCACTACACCACACTGGACTAGGAAGCATTGGAGAAATGGCACCCAGCAGCAATGGAAAGTCCAAAAATCACTGCCAGGACCATACAAATAGCCAACAGCGACAAACAAAACAAAATGGAGACGGGTGCACTTTTGTGTAACCTTTTACCCCGCCTCCCCCCAAATATCCCAGAGTCAAGCTAAAAAATGTATGCTTTACATGTCATGTCATGTAAAGAATCATAGAATCATCAAGTTGGGAGAGATCACAAGGATCATCTAGTCCAACCACCTGCAGTGCAGGAATCTTTCACCGAACATGGGACTCAAACCCACAGGCCCTGAGAGTCAGAGTCTCCTGCTCTACCAACTGAGCCTTATAACACATTACATTACAATTAGCTGCATTTCCTGCATTGCAGGGGGTTGACTAGATGACCCTTGGGATACTTTCCAAGCAGTGTTAAAAACTGAGATATGAAAGCTAGGAGCTACATGACACCTTAAACCTAGGTTATGGGCGCAACAATGGAATGTCTAGGCACGCTTTTTTAATAACAAGAACACAAAGCTGGAAATGAATGAACTGCAGCTATAATATTATGTTCATTTTTCACATGGTCTAGCCCTGCCCACCCCACTAATATTCTTAAGAGGGTCTCTTTTCCAGTCTTCAGAGAGTAGCTGGAAGTAGGGAAGCAGAAAAAGGTCCCCCTTTCCTTCTACTCAGACTTGCACTAATGGAATTCCTTATCACAACATGCACCTAGAACAATGGGAGTTTTGAACACTCTTTCCATATATAGTTCCATTATTCTATTATTATTTCCCTATTATAAGTAGTATTAGTATTAGATTGGTTACTTGCATGTTAACCAAAGGTTTGCAAGTAACCTACAACATGTTAAAAACCTGAAAATAAATACAATATACATAAAAGCAAAGCAAAGCAGAAGAACCCTCCCCCCCCAACAGCTGTAAAATTCAGCATGTAAAATACTTAGATGTAGAATGCATGTTGTTACTTTTATTTTTAATGGACAGTTTGAAAGTCTTACCTGCCCTTCACCAGAAGGTAATAGGATAGGTTACAACAACATATAAACACAATATTGAAATCAGGTAAAACAATTCACTATTTACTATCCAAAGAACAGAGTGGATTCCCAAATTACTACAGTGGTACCTTGGGTTAAGAACTTAATTCACTCTGGAGGTCCATTCTTAACCTGAAACTGTTCTTAACCTGAGGTACCACTTTAGCTAATGGGGCCTCCTGCTGCCGCTGCGCCACCGCTGCACCATTTCTGTTCTCATCCTGAAGCAAAGTTCTTAACCCGAGGTACTACTTCCAGGTTAGCGGAGTCTGTAATCTGAAGCGTCTGTAACCTGAAGCATCTGTAACCTGAGGTACCACTGTATCTTGGCTACCAAAGGCCCGGGCAAGGAGGCGTGTTTCTTCAGCGTATGATGAGTGTCGTACATTGAAAGGGTCAGGTGCTCCTGTGGGGTGATGAAATTCCACAGCTGCCACAGAAAATGCCCTCTTCTAGGCTGCCAACCCCTGAACATCTGAGGGAGGCAGAACTACTAAGAGGGCCCTACCTGCCAAACTCAATATAGGTTTTAGGGAAGGAGGTGGTGTTTCATATATTTGGGGCCTGCATCTTTTAGAGCTTTGAACCCTAATGAAAACACCTGTTGATGTGCTCTTGATTCTGGGCATGTCTGTAATTGTGAACACATCAGCTACAGTCTAACACAGAATTAGGTGTACCTGCTCAGGTGTGTTTGAACAGGTTTCAGATTATTCAGTGAAACTGTGCATTGTTGGAAACCACCCTGATATCATGTTGATGTGATGAAGGGTGGTCTGCAATAAAAAAAACCCAGATAAAGTGAAAGTGGTTAGTTGAGCAGTACTCTGACCAAGGTTAATTTAGGCCTTCTCTATTCTTAGGCTTTTACCTAAAGAAGCTCAGTGATTACATGACAGATCTCATGATGCCTTTGCAATTCATTCTTGCATGAGAATTCAGAACAGGGCATAGAAGGCACCTATCAACAAGCATCTCTGTCCCATTGTATACTGTTGACAAGTCATTTTAGCAATTTGAAATTTGAAGCGTGATGACCATAGGCAACTACCATTGCAGATACATAACACAAATGCAGTTATGGTCTGTGCTGCCACTGACATGCTTTTTGCAATGATATTGTTGGGTATTTTTCAACTCAATCTAGGCTAGATGCTTCTCAGTTGTTGTTGTTGTTTTGCCAGTTATTTTTATTGATTATCCTATTTTAACCCAGTTATACAAATTAATTCCAAATTAATACAATTTCGTTTAAACGGTTTCCCGCACACTGTTTTTAATGCATCTTTATGATCTAATATTACTGTGTTTCATATTCTTATTTACTTCTATTACATTACATTTTACCACATAGTCAACAGCTGTATTCATGCTATTATATTATTTAACTTTCTATTATACTTCCAAGTGAGAAACAATATATTTTTCCTTTTCAACCTGCGTGTGCCACATCCAAAAATCAGTTGTCAATCTCTTGGCCTTATATGTCTGTCTCTGTTGTTTTCTTTTTCCTGTGGCATTTTGGACTATCTCCTTGCTCCCACTGTTGTTGTTATTCCAGCCTGGTTGGGGCAGAGCTGCAGATTCAAGCTTTACCCTCCTCCTCCTCCTCCTCCTCCTCAGCTCCATCCCATAATGCTCAAGCAGTTCCAAATGACAACAACAGATCCCTCCCTTCCACTAGTAGGCTGAATCAACAAGTTCCAGAGATTCTGGGAAGGGAGGGAGAAGAGAGGGCCATTCCTCCTCCAACATGCAAAGAGCCCTTGCATCTTCTTTTTTTAAAATTTTTTTTTATTGGATTTTCACATTTTATAACAACACACACAGAGACATATAAATGATTTCATATCCTTGCTTTCATAACCCTCTTTCCCTGACTTCCCCCCACCCCCCCCATACATCCCAATTTCCATATTAAATTCAGCAAGTTCTTATTTCCTTCCTCAATCCTATTCTTATTATGTTTAAATTTGATTCTTTTTGTTAGGCCCAATTCAATAATCCTTTGCTTATATACATTAGATCCTTATTCTAAGATCAATCAAGCTTCTTATACCAAAAATTTCCCTTTTTTATATTAAAATATGAATCAACATTATAAAAAACCCAAAAATCATAAAATTTTAAATTCTACTTTTCCCCTTCCCTCCCTGCCCAGGTATCTGTCCCTTCCAAAATAACTGTCCTCTTCTAAGATCCCTAGCCCGGATTTCTCACGTCGGAGGCCTTTAAGTCTATTTCAGTCTCTCCCTGCCTGTTCTGTTGGTAATCCATTTTATTGGTCTTCAAGTCTCGGGGGGTCTCTTCATCCTTTCTCAGATCAGTCCTAGTTAGAAGGACTTGCTGCCAAGGTTCTGCCAAAGGTCCCCAAAGTCCCAAGTCATCAAATCCAGAAAAGAGGAGGAAGCCCCAGTTATATTTCTTTATTTTTTTAACTTCCCATATTTTATTGTGTCCAGCGGCTTCCTCCCTTGCTTTTCTCCCTCCATGACTTGTAATCCAAAGGGCTTCTCTGTTCCTTGGCTGCAAGGAGTCCTGTAGGAAATTTACTATCTGTACTTTCTCCCCTTCGACCTGTTTTTCCTCCAACTCCAAAGATGTCTTTTCTGGTTCAGCTGCAGAATCTTTCAGAGTCAATTCCTTCATTCCATCAGCAGGATTACTTGTCTTAGAGATCAAGGTCATCAACTGTTTATCCATAATCATAGCTTGCTCTTGTAAAGTTCCCACGAGAAAGAAGGCTCTTTCTATTTCTGCTAGTAGTTTTCCTTCTGCAGCCATTGTAATATCTCCAGTCCCCTCTAGAGGGATTGCCATTGTTAAAGTTCTATACCAACAGTCTTTTTGCCTTGTTATTTACTTTGTTTCCAACCACTTCTAGTTGAATATAACACTTTGTAAATCCAAGAGATATAAAGTAATACAGTTCTCTTAGTCCTGCCGTTTGACAGCTCACTTGACAGCTGTCAAAACCCTGTTCTTTCGCGCTAGGCTGATACAGGGTACTCCCGGGTTCGGGGGGGGGGGTACACAGAAATTTTCTAAAACTCTCCTCTTTCCTCCAGCACAGCTTAGAAAAAAAAACAAACGACTTGTTCACGTAAATTGATAAAATCTCTGTCAATCTCCAAAAGACACGAGATTATTTCTCTCTGATCTTAGGCTTTCGCTCCTTGCTTTAAATTGTCTGTATGAGGGGGGGTGCGGACTTCCCTTTAGCACATCCCCCCCGGTCGCCAGATTAGGGATAAAATTTCTTTTAAAGTTCGAGTTTCCTTTACTCACGGGGTATTTACTTTAGATCCAAATGTCGGGAAGAAAGTTGACGCTCTCCGGCAATGGCTTGCGGCTTCACTCCACTGAGGTAGCGGTCTACTCTCAGCACCACGCCACTCCTCGTACCTTCTCCGCAGCCTTTAAAAAGGCTCTTTGACTGTCGAGGAGGGCGCTTAAGGTGCCCACCGAGTCACCAAGTCCACAGGTATCCGCACCTGTGGTTTCTAAGGGTCCCCGCGTCGCCGGCGCGGCAAGACCCGTTCTCAGCGGAGCCGATTCCCCCCGGAGCTCGGGGGGAATCCGCCATTAATCCGATCGCGTCAACCCGGAAGTAGAGCCCTTGCATCTTCTCCCAATTTCAAACCTCAGTTTCATGTATAGAACTGAGTGCCTCTGCCCGCCCCCATGCTGATCCATGCAGGAGTGAGCCATTCAAGTGACCTATGATAGGTCGCCAGTGCCTTCTGTACCCTGAGAGGTTTCTAGGGAATGATTTAACCCCTTCCATTCCCTTTTTCTCTATCTGTGCCTCTCTCTGATGTTGAAAGATCCTCTGTCGTGGTGTGGGACCAGAACTTTTCGGCTCTTCTTATGCACTTGTAAGAAGGACATGTTTTTTTCTGTATAAACAGTGACACACACACCCAAGAATTTGGGTCTCATCTCAGTCCCCAACAAAGGGATTCCAATTACTTAATAGCAATAGTATTCTATCTGTATAATGCTCAACAAGGTACTTTTTAAGGTACAAGGTACTTTTCAAGCTGTATGCTTATGATTCTCGAGGGATAGATCGTTCAGTGGAAATACACATCTTTCACTTGAAGGAGGCCCCAGATGCAAATTACAGCATTTCTAGTTAAATTGCAGACTGAATTGCTAAACCTAATTGCTGGATATGGTCTGATGGCATGAGTTCCGCGATGTTCATGGGTATAGTCAGTGGGAGACCATCTAGGAACCATGTGTGTGCTTCTTTGGGTTCTCTGTTGGAAGAAAAGCAGAATATAAATGCAAAAAGATTAAAAATATTCAGAGGTGATTTCCATGCATAGAGCTAACACATGGAGGGCAGAGTAGAAACAGACCTCCCATCTCTGCCCTCAACATTGTGAGCTGTGCATGGCCTACCCTTGAAGTCTACACATGGATCACAGAATTCTGAAAGGGGGCAGCTATGTATGAGCAACTGTTCACATGTGCCCATCCCTTTTCAGGTAGGGATCTGCACAGAGTGCTATGGTAGAGCATCCACTTTGGATGCAGAATAGGGCTGAGAATGTGCCCCATCTGAAATCCTGGAGAATTGCTGACAATCAGTGTAGACCAGCCTGTCCCAACCTTGAACCTGCAGATGTTGTTGGACTACAGCTCCCATCACCTGTCACCACTGGTCCTGCTAGCTAGTGGTGGTGGTAGTCCAACAACATCTGGGGATCCAAGCTTGGGAAAGAGTGGTGTAGACAATACAGAGCTATCTTGCTAGTAATCCATGTGAAAACGAGCTAAGGGCTCTTAGTAGACAAGCTTGACATGAGTCAACAGTGTGATACAGCAGCAAAAAATGCTAATGCTATTCTAGGCTGCATCAACAGAAGTATAATGTCCAGATCAAGGGAAGTAATAGTCCCACTCTGTTCTGCCTTGGTCAGACCACACTTGGAGTACTGTGGCCAGTTCTGGGCATCACAATTTAAGGATATTGGCAAGCTAGAATGTGTGCAGGGGGGATGTCATATGACCAAAGGTCTGGAAACCAAGCTTTATGAAGAACAGTTGAGGGAGTTGGGTATGTTTAGCCTGGAAAAGAGGAGACTGAGAGGAGATATGATAGCTATCTTCAAATATCTCAAGGGCTGTCTCATGGAAGACAGAGCAAGCTTGTTTTCTTCTGCTCCCAAAGATAGGACTTGTACCAATGGATTCAAGTTACAAAAAAGGACATTCTGACTAAACATCAGGAAGAACTTTCTGACAATGAGAGCTGTTCAACAGTGGAACAGACTCCACTGGAAGGTGGTGGACTCACCTTCCTTTGAGGCTTATAAGCAGAGGTTGCTGGGGAACATTCCAAAATTAAACACACAGTAATGCATTTAATCATTCCCAATTTCAGTAAATTAAAGCAAAACCTGCCCTAAAAGACAAAACCTCTCTAATTATTTCACCTGTACACTGTTTTGTTCAGTTTCCCTCAGTGAAGTATTACCGGTATCTTTTTCTCTCTAGACTCTGCTTCATTCAAGTCACTTTGCTAACAAGTATTATGGTCCACTTCATCAGACTAGAACCTACTTCATCAGATGCATGAAGTGTTTTCATGGGAGATAGCTATATAGGCAGGGATAATGAAACACAGAAAGTACAAACAGTGACAATTACTTTATTAACACTTAACATTCACAATTAATGTGCAGGCAATAACACAAACAACCTGGCATTGATCCACTAATTAACATAGGTAGCATGATTTTTTAAAACCCACTGCACCACTCAAGCCACGGGTGACAGAACTAAACCACTTGATAAATTGTAATTTGGTGTAAAATAATCAAAACTAATGGGGGATTTTTCCAGATTCCTTATGCACTATAAGGGTGAGAGTGATATTGAAAAAAATGCTTTCAGACCCTGCCAAGAGGAATCTTGGGTGGGAAGAAATGGGTGGGTCAGGAGGTTGGACTCTGCAATACTTCCACTGGGGGGTGGTATCCATTTCTAGAAATATTCCCATTCTGAGAACAGCATTACATTATTCAAAAAGAAAGCCATCAGGCCACAAGTGTGTGTGTGTGTGTGTGTGTGTGTGTGTGTGTGTGTGTGTGTGTGTGATTTGAAGGACTGTATCATGAAAAACTGCTGTGGTGGGTAAACCAGTGATACAGCTGGAATATTGTGCCCATTGGCCCCACCCCGGCAAAATACAGATCAAGATATTTGTTTTGTTTCCCTGGTTTTTTAAAATAATAAATTCTCTTTTCGCTCAGCTATTGCCTGCAGCTTTTGTTTGCTTGCTTGCTAGCTTCTTATTGATTAGGTGTGACCCTCTTGTTGAACTATTTCCCCCTTTAACCTGCTAAACTTAAAATATAACATGCTTCTCTGTGTTTGCATGTGTATGAAGAAGAGAGTTTTATGCTTCTTGAGGTCTGTAAATCAGGTCAAGTTTGCTACACATGGAGCTCCTTTAGGCGGATTCCAGAGAGTGGCTGAGAACAATTGATTAGCCCCTCTATGTTGGTGAACAAATAAATGCCTTTTGCCATTAGAAGGAATTTGGCCCTGAGCAGCTTTGTTTTCTGCAGTGAATGGAATAGTTAACTTAGAGGGATCGGGAATATATGTACAATAGGAACTGTCTGGTGCAGTGTTCCTTTTCCACTATTCATTTGTTCTTGCTTTTGGCTTTTCTTCGCTGTTCCCTTTTGCCCCCATGCTACAGCTGCATCCTAGATTTGCACGCAGATGGCTAAGCATATGGCAAATAGGTAATGGCATTGCCATTTGATAGGTGTTTGGAATTTTACATTGCTTATTTGTATAGCATTTTTGTGTGTTCAAAGTACTTCGCATGTAACTGTGATTCTTCCAGCAACCTTGCCAGATAACCCACTATTATTACAAATTCCCCATATTGCAAACTGGTGAATGCAGACTAAGAAAGGTTAGCCCAGAGTTACCTATTCGGTTTGTGGCAAAGGATAGAATAAAATTGACTTCCTACTTTGCATCTCAGGGTGTAAAAGCAGCAAGGGCGGCAAATCCACAGACCAGCTCCAACTCCTCCAAGTCATTTTTTTTTTTTAAAAAATAATATTTATTAAGGGTTTGGAAATTACAAAAAGAAAAAAAAGAAAAGAATCAAACACAACAAAACAATACAATACAGCACAAAACCAAAAACACTACATAAATATAACAAATCAAAAAGAAAAACAATTAAAAACACATTCGAAACTTTCAATGTTATTATCTTTTCTTAACTTGTTTCAGCGACTTCCTCGCACCTCTCTTTTTTTGTATCCCACTTCAATTAGTTGTTTCAGCAAATCCTTTCCATCTCCTCAATTCTTTGTCCTATAATTTATCTTGACAGGTTCTAACCTTGATTTCCCTTTAATCCCTTTACAATTTATTGTACTCAATTCTTTATAGCATTTCTGCTAAAACCATGTAACTTCATTCCAACATCTTTCTAACATTCCTTAATTTTACAATGTTTCTGTAGATAGTCTTTAAATTTCTTCCAATCTTCTTCCACCGACTCTTCTCCCTGGTCTCGGATTCTGCCAGTCATTTCCGCCAGTTCCATGTAGTCCATCAACTTCAACTGCCACTCTTCCCGGGTGGGTAGATCTTGTGTCTTCCAATACTTCGCGATAAGTATTCTTGCTGCTGTTGTTGCATACATAAAGAAAGTTCTATCCTTCTTTGGCACCACTTGGCCGACCATGCCCAAAAGAAAGGCCTCTGGTTTCTTCCTCCAAGCCATTTTATATGGCCCACCAACCCTCATATTTCTCCCAATCACAGGACTGGGATAGAAGGAGAGGTTCCTTTCTAGTGCTACACTGTTGGGGAGGGAAATGGTTGTCTCTGCTCTTCAGAAGCTTGGATCTGAAAAGCAGAGACAGGCATTGCCCTTTCCCTCACAAATTGCTGGTTAATAGCCCAGAATGGTCAGATGATGAGAGTTCATTCTTAGGACCTGTGGCCCTCCAGATGTTGTTGGATTGCAAGCTACCAGTGCCAGCCAACATGGAATGATGGGAGTTGTAGTATTACGCACACCAGCTAAGGGAAGGGGAAGCAGGTGTATGTGAAAACAGCTGGGAGCAGACAGAGGGGGGTGGAGATGTGAATTAGCTAGGCACTTTGAGGTGCATGTCCTCTCTATAGAGATTGGATGGTATCACTTATGTTTAACATGTATGTTTGGAAAGGCACCTAAATCAGGGATGGCAGCCACACATTTTCTCCCCAGGTCACATCCATCGTTGGCCTGTTTCATACCCTAAGTGTTTTTGCCTGGTGGAATTTGTCCTTGAACTCTTTTGGTGCTTGCCTGGACGAAGGCTAGAAAGGGCTGTAACATTCACATTTGTTGCTGTGCCCAGTTTTGCATTTGGAGCCACCCATCGCTGGCAGATGGCTTCCAGAAGATTGCTCAGGAGGGCCAAAAATGGTTCCCCATTCCTGGTGTAGATTGTACGAAAATGCCATTTGTCTCCAGTACTCTCTCATCCAATGCAACACAACCCCCTGTAGGGCTGCACCTGGAATTTCTCACTATGTGGGAAGTGGAAAGCACACAGCAGTACTTTGGAGGAAGGGGGGAAAGCCTGCTCTGGGTGAGCCAGGGGGAGTTTGCAATATCAACAGCTGCAATGTCTGCTTGCAGACTTTCTGTCCACATCCCCTCTTCAACCTGGCACAGTGTCCAATGTCTTAGAAATACCTAGACTGTCTCCCCCTTCTGTCATATGCAGCTCAGAAGTCCGCTGTGGCGCAGGCAAACAAAGCAGCTGCTTGCAACTGCCCCTGACTCACAGTAAACAATAATTATTGGCATGTCCCTTGTGTGGCCCTTCAGCTCTGGTGATAAGAGTTGGTGGAGCTGCAATTAGAAAGGCAGTAAACTCGAGAGCGTGCAAAAAAGCACACTTCAGAGGTAATTTGGAGGGAGATAAACAGTGGGAGGTACCAGCACTGAAAGGAGATTCTGTCTTAATAAACACAACAGCTCGCACCCAGGGAGAGGAAATAAACAGCAGCGACTCCAACAATAAGTAGAGAACAGCCAGCTGCATTAGGCTCCTAAAGTAACTTTATTGGCACTTTTTCTGGGGAGCCTTTTTTGTAAAGTAGCTTTCCTTCATCTCACCAATCACTTGGTAGTGCCGCATGGAATGGAAGCAGTCAGTCGAGGCTATGTGAGAGAACTGCCCAAAGAGGCATCTCAATCATCTAAAGTGATCTCATTATAATAAAAACTGAGACCTAACCAGGTCTCCTACGCTGCTTCAGAATTAATACATCTTCCCTGCCATGTCAGTGTGCTCTCTTCACATGGCAACTGAAGGTGGAACTTTGTATTGCAAATAGGAATGAGGGGTGGTGGTGGTTTGGCTCAGATTTTAGTATAAGCCTACCTCATTTGCACTTTCTGAAATACTAGGCAAACTGAAGCACATCTCTCTTTTGAAATCCATGCTTCTTCGAATTTTATGAGGCACTTCTGCAACAAAATGTGTACAAAAAAGTGTAAATTAGGGGAAATGGATAGGTTTGTGGAAATAACATAAAAAGCATTGTATTAGGGGAAATTGCATGCAAAATGTGTATATTAGGAGAAATTTGCCCTAGAATGCTGACAAGCTTGTGCCAGCTTTTTTTTGCAAACTGATGCAGACATGTGTAAAGATGAACTTAAGGGAAGAAACAGGAACTGAGAGAAAATGAAATTGAGAGAGTTGAAAAAGTGGTAAAACTTCATTCTCCCAACTAACTTTCAGGGTGACTGGAAGTTACCCAGGCTTCCTTTCATTGATTTTGTTTAGGGATGAATTAAATAATACTCTTCCAATCCAAACATATATATGTGTTAACAAATATATGTATTCAAGTGAGTGACCTTTGGATAGATTTTTTTTAGAGCAGCTTCATTTCAGCATTTGGAATTTCTGCTGTTTTGTTCCTGCCCCTTCGTCATATGCCTTGAGTTCATCAATCAACCACTGGCAAGACTTCAAAAAAGAATGTAAGAAATGAATGACATTGTGAATGAGGAGTTGGCTGCTGAAACTGAAGTGTCCACTTCCTCTGTAAAGTTGATATTTGGGTTCCACTTAACAAATTCATACTGCATCCAAAATTTCAACTATGCAGATTTTGATCAATGCCGACTTTATTTAGATACTATTTTCAGCACTACAATATTACTTTCAGCACCGTATCTGAAGAAGTGTGCATGCACACGAAAGCTCATACCAAGAACTGACTTCGTTGGTCTTTAAGGTGCTACTGGAAGGATTTTTTTTTGTTTTGACTATGGCAGACCAACACGGCTACCTATCTGTAACTTTCAGCACTATGATAGATGACAGTAGATAGATAGATAGATAGATGATAGATAGATAGATGATAGATAGATGATAGATAGATGATAGATAGATAGATAGATAGATAGATAGAGAGAGAGATAGATAGATAGATAGATAGATAGATAGATAGATAGATAGATAGATAGATAGATGATAGATATAGAGAGATATAGATGATAGATAGTGATATCTATCTTCAGAAAGGCATTAAGTAACACATAATGCAAATATGGCCCAACACATTTCTGTCTTATTCCTGGCCCAGTACAATGCCAGCAGTAGGTTATATACTGGGGGCCAGAGCTGGTCTTCTACATGATTGACCAAATGTTGAAAGTGCTTTTGGAGTATACTATTTCACACTGCAAGTAAGGTGTCACATGGTTGAAAGCACCCTCACCAAAAGGAGCACATCATGGAAAGCAAGAATGCAAGGAAGAAACCTAGACTAGAACCCCTTCATTGCATTCCTCTGCCTGAATTCTCAAATATGAGAATTCTCAAACTGTTCAGGAACAGTTTTACCATGTGATCTCCTGTTTGCGCACAAATCTTGCAATACCAGTCACTTGTTAGGCAGGGTGATGCCCTGGAGGTGGTGTCGTGCTGAAGGTGAAAACACTCATGGGGATTATTGCATTCATGTTCCTGGTTATAAAGCTATCACTTCTGTCCCAGATTCTATTGGTCCTTCTATACTGCGTTATCTGTTGCTTTATGGAACTGTGGCTTTTCCAACACTTTACCACCATGTCTTGCTAAACTTCATCCACACCTATTGGACATGAGGTGACACAACAACAGATGTCATTGGCTATGTTGCCACCCCTGCACTCTTTATGTGCATGTGCGCTTTTGTTCCCCCATAAGTCACCCATGAAAGCAGAGGGAAAGAACTGTATGCCATCATCCCACCTCAAATACCAACACACTATTTTCTGGGTTAAAGGGTTTTTGGGCAAACAGATTTTTCTCTTCTTTTCTGGAAGCTATTAACACAAAAGTGAGCTCTAAACTACCACCAGATTCTACTAGATGTTCAGAAGTGGCTTTTATGTCATGTGAAAATTCACAGAAAACACAGAAAAGGAAACACCAGGAAAATGGAATAAAGTGCTGTCCGAATGAAACCGTAATTTATGCAGCTGTAGCTCTACCACCTGGTAAGCAGTGCTGAATTCCACCCTAAATGCTCTCCTTACTTCCATGGGCCCAGGGATAAAACTGTGCATCCCTAGTCTCTACTGCTGCTAACAATCTGAACTTCTCCATCAACATGTATCTAAAATGGCTTGTAGAGCTAGCTACCTGTTTGAAGGTATCTTTCGTGTGGTGCACTTTGCATCTCTTCTTGTGTGGTATATTATACATAATAAGGGCTAGTATATTAGGGTAAATTAGATACATGGAAACCTCATTCTGTTTAGAGGACTGGGGCTGTATGATCTTCAGGTTCTTCCTTCCCAGAGATTCACAATTGCCACTGAGTACACTCATGGCAAAATTATCCTGTGATATGCCAAGCTCTGCAGCTCTGGAAAAAAAAAACCAGACAGGTGCCTGGGAGGCAGAAGACATTATTTTGTAAAGAGGGACAGGTGGCATTGTAGGAAAACACTAACAATTTGACATAATGATGCATGTGCCATGGAGAGCTATTTTGTGGTGGAAAAAACCGCCTAATCCAGAAAACAGGAGATGGTTTTCTTTCTTGATAGGCTGTGTTATTAACAAGCAGGAAAAAAAGGAGTGAGCATATAAAGAGGGTGGCTCTTGCCCATGTGCTGAGCCCAGTTTCCCCAAAAGTCTCCAAGTAATCCAATCTGTTCTTTTAGAAACAACCTTGAGCTTTTGTGCTTTAGCCCTCTGTTGAGGTAGGGAAGCTTCTGCCCCATAGCATATTCAATCACAGACCATCTGAATGGACAAAGCAATTCACGCTTTGGTGAGATGGAGCTGGGCCTCATTTTCGCTTTCCCTGTAATATCTTCTCATAAACCTGCCATGTGTTTGGACAGATGTATAGAGAGATGAATGGTTTTAAGAATACAGGGAGATAGATATCTTTATTGGATAGACTGTAATTATGAAGTTAATGAAGCTATAAGAGCAGACCCAATCAGGAGGTGAATGCAACACAGCTTCAGCTGCTTCTTTTAACCCCACTGATGGCGAGAGCCTGCCTTAGTATGCTATAGCAGTGGTCTTCAACCTTTCCTGACAATGGATTTGCCTTTTACCATAACCTGCAATATGGGAGCAGCGTTAAAAAATAATAATTGCAGGTGTCCTGTCAGTGTTTTCTCTGTCAGTCTTTCTCCCACAAGACTTTTCTATTTTAAGGCTGCCAATTTTCCATCTACCTACTTCACTTGTGACTGACCAATTGATGGACAAAAATGGCATCTCCCACTTTTCTTCCACCATAGGAAACCAAAGTAACCAACATCATACAGACTTTATTTATTAATTATCAATACACCATCTTTTTATAAGTCCTTCCAAAGCAGCTTACAAGTAGCATCCATACAGAGAAAATAAAGTAATACAATTGCAATTAAAAATATCAAAGTGCAGGTCACCGGGATCCTTCACACAGGGCAGTTGATAGGTGATGAATATGTGGGAGCACAGAGAGCTGGAGTAGATACCTAACTTTATTTTTGTCTGCCCCCCTCATTTTCTTCCCTGAAATACATCTCACAGGGTAGTTGGTGGTAGATGGCCTTGGGAGACAGGGCCGTTCAGCTAGAGCAGGGGTGGGAAACCTCAGGCCCTCCAAATGTGGCCCTCCAAGCCTCTCTAACTGGCCCTTGGGACTCTCCCTAGACCAAATCTCTCACTGCCCCTGCTTTGCACCCTAGGTGTTTTTGCCTGGCTAGAACATGGGCACGATTCACCTAACGTGTCCTGTTAGCAGAAGCCCTGTGCAACAATTTCCCCTTTCACATTGGGGCTTGGCCCCCTCTCCTAAATTGAAGAGGAGGGAGTTGTTTCACTTGGCAAGCTGCAATGCACAGACAGATGGAGTGTTTGCAAGAGCCTAGTACTGAATTATATCCTGTGTCCTTGAACTCTGATAATGCTTCTTGCTTGTCTCGATGAAGGATGAAGTGGGATGTGGTAGTTTATGTGGAAGCTAGCCTACTGTGCAGAGGTAAACATTGACATAAGTTGCTTCGCCTACTGGCCCTTAGAAGGCCGGAGAGAAGGGAATGCAAAAAGTTCCTCCATCTCTGATCTAGAAGAAAGTCTGAAGTTGCCTTTGCCTTTGCCTCCCCCCTCCTCCCCCCCCCCCGCTCCTTCCCATTGGGCAGTTGATACAAACTGATGGAAAGAACCAAAACAATGTCAAGCAGAATGATAAAATATTATGATAACAAAACCAGCAAACATTACCAATTACTGGTCGATCTTCCCCACTGAAGAGCTAGATCTTTGCCAGCTGTTGGGTGGCATATAATGGCAGAGCCATATAGGGTCCATTTAGGAAGCATATTCCACAGAGTCAGTGCCACAATAAAATAGGTCCTGTTTTGTGCCTCCCTGCCAAACCTTAGCCAGTGGGCAGACCGGAAGCAGGGGCTCAGCTATCAAATGGTTGGCATGGGATTGTAAATATGGCAGAAGATGATCATTAAGATTCCCATGTTTATCTCCATGCTGTGAAAGAAATGCTTCACCTGCTGGTATCAGCAAAAGCTGTTGGGTAAAGGCACTGGAATGAGCTGGAGTTTTCTTTTCTTTTCTGAAAGGTAGGCCGCCCTATTTTCTTTACTTCCCCTGTTAAAAAAACTAAACTTCAAAACTGCTTTTTGCACTGCTGGGGCAGCCCACTTAAGCTGATGTGGGTCATTGTGACCCGCTAGTTTAAGCAGTTTAAGACCACAGTACTATGGCTTGGAGGACAAAAAGAAAGAAAAGGTGGGGGAAGTGTTTTCTCTCTTGATTAGAAGCTCAGGATCATTGATGCTGAACTCTTCTGTGGAGCTCTCCAAAAGGGCAACTTGGTGGGTCTCATTAGAGAGTGAGAATGAAAAAGTGGGTAGAGTTCAGAATAAAGAACCAGGTCTCAAATGGAAGATAAAGTTTAAGTCAGTTAAAACCACAGTGCAATCCTATGCATGTCTACTGAGATCAGTCCCATTCAGTTCAATGAGATAGTGTCAGGGAAGTGTGTTTAGGATTGCAGCCTTATGGCACATTCCCATGCATGTTTATTCAGAAGTAAGTCCCATTGTGTTCAATGTGTACAAAACTGTGCATTGTAAGACTGCGAATCAAATTTTTGAAGTTTAGATGGTTTTGATTTTACCACATGTAGATTTGGTTTCTCACATACTGACCAAAGGATAATCAAGTTAGGATTCGAGGTGGAAGGTCTGTATCCACTTGAGAATTGGGGCATATTTTCTATCCTGACTTAAAAGAGTTTATATACTTGTATACTTCTATACTTATATCACTAGACCATGAAAGAAGAGACATATGCAGCTTGTTATATGGAGCTGGGCATCAGAAAAGATGAATTTACATCTTCTGCATGGTTCCCTCTAAAGTGATAGACATGTTAGCCTGTTGTTACAAAAACAACAAAGTCTGGTTGGGCCTTAAAGACTAACATAAGCTTTTGTGGAAACCACCCAATGTGTCAAATGCATGAAAGGTTAACCTCCTGCATTATGTTTTTATTAACAAATTCAATAGCTACTAGTTAAGATAGCTATAGAGCATGAGACTCTTAATCTCAGGGTTGTGGGTTTGATCCCCACATTGGGCAAAAAGATTCCTGCATTACAGGGGATTGGATTAGATGACCCACGGGATCCCTTCCAACTGTACCGTTCTGTGATTCCTCCCATATTGGGGGCAGTATCTCCTTGAATACCAGTTGCTCTCTCTCTCATTTCCTGTTTGTGGGTTTCCCAGGAGTATTTGGGATGCTGACCAGGATGCTGAACTAGGTGGCCTAATCCAGCAGCTCTCTCCTTATATTTTTATGCTACTTGAATCTGAAATATCTACAGTGGAGAGTCCATAAAAAGTACTCAAATGCGTCGAGCAATTTGTCATTTGGAACGTCTAAAACGGGGACTAATTCTTTCAGTAAACTTATCCTCCATTTGAAAGATACTCAAAGCCACATTGTAAACTGGAGCAAGACAGCTTCAATCAAAGAGCCAATTTCACTTCACAACACGAAGACAATGCCCACTTTGTACACTGCCTTTCAGATCAAACCAAAGGAGCTAGCCATCACATAGTAGTCTGTGCAAAGCCTTAAAGTGTATCCTTCACAGGACTTTCCCCCCTTGTTCAGATTTAAGGTAACTTCTTGGCTTGATGGTTTTCAGCTGAACTGAGCTGTGAAACCTGATATGGAGCACTTTTAATACCACCAGTATATGGACTGAATGCTAACAAATGGTGGATATGAGGGGGGAGTGGGATCATGACAGCGGGCCCTGTACATAAGACCTATACATCCTTAGTTAACTATCAAAAGAGACTCTGCACACATACAAACTCTATATATGAGACTAGGAACTTGCATAAAGCAGGGTTCTCAATCACATGGAAAGAGCCTGTGTAATGTAATGGTTAGAGTATTGGACTATGACCTAGGAAACCGGACTTCAAATCCCCACTCAGCCATGAAGCTCCCTTGGGCCAGTCACTCACTCTCAGCCAAACCTACCTCAAGGGTTGTGGTGGGGATTAAATGAGGAAAACAGGTAGGATATAAATGCAATAAATCAATGCATATAGGGTCTGTTATTTCATTCTAGCAGATGTGTATAGATTTGGAACAGGTCCTGCTGCCATGATCCCTGTCCCCAGGGCTTGCACACACATGAGGCAGCCCGCTTCAGGTGGCATGATCCACAGGGACAGCAGATTCGGCCTCCAATGAACACATTGCCCACTGCTGCCGCAGTGGCAACAGCAGCTGCGGCGCACTCCTTGGAGGTCAGATCTGCCACCTCCTCTGCAGCGCCCCACCCATCACTGCCACATGCAAGTGCACAAGCACTACAGTGGCCTGCCCAGAGTGTCAGGACACCTACACCGCAACAAGGTGGTTTATGGGGGAGCAGGAGGCATGATGCAGGTACACTGAGGCTCTGCCCAGGACCACAGCATAAGTATGCCTTCTCATTCCTCACAGCAGAGGCCTTCTTGCATTCTTGTGATGGCCAGAGCCTCAGTGTGCTGCCTGTGGAGTCTCGAGTCTCCCCTCACCCACCTGGCAGGGTGGCAAGGTTCTGCAATGGCTTTCCTCAAGGAGATGCCCTTGCGGAGCCTGCCTTCCTGCCTAGTGGTGAGGCTTTGTCAGGGCGGGGGTCAGATCAAGGGTGGCAGTGGGGTGTCTTGCCCGAGGTGCCGAAACACCTCAGCTACCCCTGCTTCTCCCTTTCCCCTTCCTATTCATTCACACACTGATTGTGCGAAAAGCACTATTGTTGGCTGCTAATAGCTTGCTCTGCTTGACTTCTGGTAGCTGGGTGTTCAATGAGTAATGACAGGAAAAGAGGGCTCATTATAATTACAGCACATTAAGTTAGTGGAAGTTTTCTTGGCAAGGCATTATGAGTCCATGCTCTTCCAGAATTGACTGCTGAAGGGACTGTTTAAAATTTAAAACGTTCTCGTTGGGTGCCTCTTGTGGAATACAGATTGGCCAACATTAGAAAATGGAAACTCCATCACAGATTTCTCCCCAACCAGACCATGATTATATCCATTTACATTCCCCCCCCCCCAGAGCGTCACCTTCCTGCACATGGATCTCAGTATTAGCGTATTGCAGTCAACTTTTCTCACCCTAGTCCCCACCCAATTCCTTGCGTCTGAAAAGAAGAATGTGTGTAAAAACTGAAGGGGTGGGGAGTCATCACGAAAAATTTCTACGTTATTTGCAAGATGTGAAATTGTGTGTGTGGTAGATCCATTGCAATCAGTAGACACTACTAATTTACATCATTGATGTCAATAGGAATATTCTGAGTATGACTTAGTAAGATGCAATCATATATTTTTAGTTCATAATGGTGGAGGATGATTTTGGCTAATAAGACTAGAAGGGCCAAGTCAAAGACCCATTTACAATAATAACAAAGCACTCCTGGTGGAATCTACTTTTTGGAACATTTTCTAAGCTGCAGTAAATTAAGCATTTGGAGTAATGTCCCAAACCATGGTTTGATTTCACAAAATAAAAAAATGAGTAAAAAAAAGTCACATGAAAGGAAAGGGCTACAGATGGAAGATGGAGTTGATAATATAAGATGGGAGGGGGGAGGGAATATTGAGACACCAAAATCAATGATGAGTGGGAAAGCACAAAAGCATAGAAAGTTCGCAGAAGAATGGCCATTTCTGTTTTCTCAATCTCCATTCCTAGCTGGAGAAAAATCTATCTTGCACTTGCTTCTCCTCTTCCTCTAACAAAAATAGATGCCTGGGCAGGTGTCCTGTTTTTCTCCTTGAAAATCAGTTCATCTTATAAATGCATTTTAAAAAACAAACAAACATATAAGCACTGTCTCAAACTGCAGAACTATTGTGAGCTTTTTTAGCATCTGAATCTGAAGGAGGTCATACTTTCAGTGGGACCTCTCCAATATTTTATGTACAAATTCATCTATCAGACTGTCATACTTAAAGCTTTTTGACAGTTCACTTTCTACTGATACCATTTAAAAAATCCTGAGAGTCATTTTCTTGGCTCATCAGACACCTCAGAGAGCTCTGTGGAAACTACGATAATGGGTCCACCCAGGGAAATGCACAGTACTACAGCCTTGTGCTGTCTTTTTCATTCAGAAATACACATTTTACAGTGGCAAATGAATATATAGACTGTTTCATTTCAGCAAGGCATTGCAGCTTCTTCATCCGTTACTAATAGTCAATATCAAAATAGTCTTTTGGGGTCCATTGGCGTTTGTTAGGAAGAGCCAGCCTTAGCAATTTTGAATAGGCCTGAGAAACAACATTTTGCCAGTATGTGAGAAGTTTCCATTCCTGCAGCACCATTATGTACAAATCTGTCCAAAGAGTTTGTGGGAAGGAATTAGTGAGAACAATCTTTTGTCACACAACATTTTAAATTGCTTGTATATAATATGTATGCAGTCAAGGACAATCAGTAACCAAGTCCCTATAGTCTCATTGTGGGGGCAGAAGTTGTTGGAAGTACATTTCATATTTGCTCCAAGACATCTGAAGATTTTAAAAAGCTTCTTGGGGGAATATTCAAGGTTCTAGTTTTGACATACAAATCTCTAACCTTGTGGCTTGGGCACTAGCCCTACATATATGAGACAGTATAATCTCCAATATATCACAGCTCAATCTTCAAGATCAATAATATCACTCTACTTTACCTGTGAGACCTTCCTATTCGGGCTGGCTTTTTAAAGGTCAAGATTAAGCCACTGTGGGATGATTTTGCAATATAATAGCCCAAGACTTAGTGGAAATGTATTCTGTATTGTCCCTTTTCAGGATCTCTAAAAAGAAGGACCCTAAGAATCATAACTTTTTTACAAAAAAGAGAGAATTTTCTAGCTTTCCTTGTTAGCACATGCTCTGTCAGTACATTTTCAGATTCTATCAAATTAAAAACAGAGAGTAATGAGGTTCCTTTTCCATTGGTCGAAGACTGGGTTTCTCCTTCAGGTACAATATTATCAGGGACTCATTTTACACACATCAGATTTAGTCACCTTAGCCTGCTCTTTCTCAAGCTACTGAATTGCAAGTTAGAGGTCATATTCTATGTTGTGCTGCATGATTGCTACCATTTAAATTTCCGGAACCTGTAAGCAAAAGGTTTTAAAAACAGCTTTGCAAGAATATTTGGCTTTAAGCAGGACTTGAAAGATGAGCAAGACAGAGAGAATGGGCCAAATGATCTTAAGTCAAAGAACCCTATCCAGTAATGTATAGCTGGGAGTGCTAAAGTTTCCTTTACTATATGAGCAATATTTTCAATCAGGTGTATTATCAGAAGTAAGAGATAAAAGCAAGGGTGGCAAAAAGCCTTAAAAGGTGAGGGCAGGAATCTTGAATTAGGGTAAAGACTGGTAAACAATGAAAAGGCTTGAATTGGCCAATACAGGGAGCAAGATATGTGATCCTAGCAACCAAGATTTGAGCAGAGACTGACAAGGTGGCTGCTATAGCCTGAAAGAAAACAGCAAGAAAGAGCCAAGAGCCTGTTGATATTGATCATTTTGGGGAAACAGAAGTAGCAGGCCCTTGCAGTGGAGTGAATCTAGCAGGTAGAGATGTGTACAGTTAGGAGGAAGAATTCTGTAGTCTCACTGGACTACAGAGGAAATGATAGCTTTCTCTGGAGTTGTGATAGAATCACAGCATAGAATTGTAGAGTTGGAAGGGACCACAAGGTTCAGCTAGTCCAGCTCTCTGCAATGCAGGAATCTTTCAAAGTGGGGCTTGAACCCACAACCCTGAGATTGAGTCTCATGCTCTACTGACGAATCCAATCACAGTTGTTGTAGCAATATGAGTTTCTTAAAAAATGGGAGGGAAAATACAAAGTCAGAATCGGGGAACCTGTGGCCTTTCAGATATGGTGGGACTTCAACTCCCACTAGGCCCTGTCAGCATGCCCAGTAGTCAAGGATGATGGGAGTTGTAGTCCAGCAAGATCTGGAGTGTCATGGGTTCCTCAGCCCTGCTTTCACTAGTCTTTGCAGTTCTGCTGCTTTTCTTTTGTTTGTTGCTCCTGTTTGCAGTTTCCCCTCTTACTCAAATTATTCCTGCAGTTTCTCAGACTTGGTGGGACGGGGGGAAGGCTTCCACTTCTGGAGATATTTTGCGACCAAAACAGCAAGGTAATTTTTAGTCTTCTATCTTCCCTCGAGAGGAGAGGAATTTTCTTGCCATTTGTATTTTCATCTGGCATTCAATACTTACTGGAACCTGCAGAAAGCTTTTATTGCCTTATTTCATCTTACAAAGCCCTCTCTTATTCTCCATATAAAACATATTGATGCCATTTCCCATGAAGTGCACCCTAAATATATTTAACTAGGCATTAAATTTAGATTTAACAGGATAGTAACTGCCTCCTAAGTAAATACTCTGAGATAAGGAAATGTTTAGCCAGATTTAGCAGTTGTGTGGCAGATGCTACTCGCATTGCATAATTGTTAATCTCCGACAAATATGTTTTCTTTACTCCACTGGTATTTAATTAACATATAATAACTCTTATTAACTGCAAATGAACAGCTCACATGATGCCATGGGAAGAGGTATGCAGTGCTATTGATGTAGTTGGCTGTTTCAGATTGCCTTCAACTTCTCACAGTAGCAAGCTTCACCCCGCCTTATGTGCTTCTTCACAATAGTGTCCTTGTCAAGGTCATCTTGGACAAGAGAGGAGAAAGCTTCATTATGAAATAGCATATCAAGGCAGAGGCATCATTATAGTGTGAGCTATATTTACTGTAGGCCAACAGAATGCATATTACAAGGGTAGGTGTGGGGTTTTTTCATTTAAATTTTAATTGAATTGAAAAATTTAGAAGATCGTCTGAATTTTCAGTTTGGGAATTGCATTTGCAATGAACCAAATCAGTACAGAGGAATGGTCCAAGCATTTTGATGCAATTGATGACAGCAAATATACTTAACTGGAAATCTGTGACATGGTGTGCATGTGTATCAAATACCAATTTCTGTTCTGGGAGCAATTAAAAATAACTGTAAAAAGATGCTGGTGTAAAATTCTTACTAATATATTTCATTTCAGCATTTTCATTACAAACTGCAGCTTGAAAAACAAAGATTCCCACACCCAAAATTTATCAGCTGATACAATGACACACAATGGGTGTGAATCATGAAGACAAACCACTATTTAGCTGAAAGGACTGAAAACAATTACAATAATTAATAATAATACCCATCTGTTCTGCTTGACAGCGAGTCTTGTGTAGCTCCAAAGCTTGCATACACTAGACCCAATAGTCCTTACTAGTTTAATAAATAATAAAAAGATTGTAAATAATAATAAATAATAAATAATAAAATACATTAATTATAACATAGCAAGGGACGCCACCATGCAGAAACTAGCTGAAGCTTGCACAACCAACACAGATATGCATTTGCCAGTTGATTATGTTGCTTTGAATGTATACTTGACTTTATTTGGTAATGTTTTATTCTGGATTGTTTTATTTGATGTTTTGATGTGGTTTGTAAACCGCTTTGAGGTAATAATAATAATAATAATAATAATAATAATAATAATAATGTGCTAAACTGGGTACCATTTGCCTGAACTGATCTGGATATGAATATGCATTACCCTCCAATACTATTGACTGTTGTGTGTGTGTGCTAGGATCAGGGGCACTTATGTCACTTATTTATATATTTTATAATCTGGAAGTACCATGGCAACAACTCTGCACATATATGTTACAGTTTGAGGTAACAATCTCCCATACTTTGCAGTTTGTTTATATGAACTTGCCAGTTATTTAGATGGCATTGTATTTTATGCAAACTCTGGCAAATGGCAACAACTAAGTGTTTCAATTCTGCAACAAAATGCTCATGACTCTCCATTGAAAAAGTAAAGCACATAACTTGTTGAAGGCCTTCATCATCTGCAAGCAGGAGCAAGATGGCAACAGTTCAGAAGGAATCCCTAATTTGGACCTTTGTTGGCTTTAATTGGAAAAAAAATAAGCTCTCTTCCTATTAATCCTTTCCTCTGTCACATGCTCTTGTCCTGGTAGTAGCCAGATTACAGAATCTGGCCGCATCATTAAGATTGTCCCTGGGCATGGCTGTCTCATGTATGTGAGGAATGGGAAAAGGGGGGAGGGTACCGACACTGATTGAGCCATCATCCCAGGCTAACTGCCCCCTACCCACTTACTTAATTAATCTCCCATCCTTGTGCAATGATGGCGATGGTGCACGAGCTGCTCTGTGAATGCTCTTTGGGTCAAGCTGGCGAAGCTGTTGCAAGGATCTGGGGCTCAGCTGCCGGTGCTGGCATTGGGGGAGGACAGACTGAGCATTCACCCTGCAGGCAACTCAATGCCATCATTGTCTGCACTCCAATTAGACCCTCACAGGCCAGGGGCACAGAGGAGAGAGCGTGCAAGAGGAAAGGGCTGGTCTGAGGGGGCGGCTGTGACTGTTTCATCTGGGGAAGGAAAAGGAAAGAAGAATAAAAGAGCAATATCTGAAACTGAAATGCTAATTGCCCACAAGAATGTTCCCCTTTTCATCAAAAAGTCTAATGGTTTAAGGACGCTCTGTCAAACTTCGGGTCATTACAAAAATTCTGCCCCCAGGTCCAACTGCCAACCTTTTGTTGTCTCTTTTCCTCACTCCTCAGTTCTTAGATTGTGTTGTGTGTGAGATCATTAATGTTAAGATATTGCAGTAAAAAGGGTATTCAAACATATGGATAGCACTGTGATTATATTTCAGGAAGATTTTCTGCTCTCCGTTAATAGCAGTATATATAGATCAGCCTCAAGCTGAACACAGTAAAGAAAAAGGAATGGGGGGTGGAAGGCAAAGGGGAAGGAAGGAAAGGAAATCAGCCCAGCTTTAGATGCAATTGGAGGTTATAGTTTAGTAAAATGGAATGTTAGTGACAGGGTAATTTCAGCCCAGGTAGTGGCATTCTGGACTGCATAAATTCAGATTTGGGATCCCAGTTTGGGATCAGGGAGCTTTTTAAACTGGGGAGTGTGTTAAATATGTGCCTCTACCCCACCCTAACCTTAAATGGTAGAAGCCAGGATTCTATCACCTCATGATCTCTGGTTTGGGATCAGGGAGTTTTTTAACATTGGGAGATGGTGTTAAAAGATATGCCCATCCCACTTAGTCCGAAGCGATGCAGTTTAGAATACTTTGTTTATAATAGTGTTTATATACCACCTTCTCATAAAATATCAGGGCAGTCATATCATCTCAGTCTATCACCTTGTTCTGAATAATGTGTAGAAACACTGAGGTATGACTCCCATGATGCACTGAATGAGGGGAGTGGGAAGGCTACTCTTGGAAGAATAGAATCATAGAACCTTATGGATTAAGGGCTAATTTCCCCTGACAAGAACCTTGTTTGGGCATTTATTCAGGTAGAAATGGATAAGTGGAAGTAGAAATGGATACTTAAATTGGGGGTTACACGCTTTTGAATTATTCCTGACCTCCATATGTTTTGAGTTCCTGTGTAGATGCAAACAAACCTTAAGTCCCCATACCTGTGGTTCATAATATGCTTTTCTAGCTTGGGAGTCAAGCATTTTGGTGCCCAGGACTGCCAGACCTAGAAGTGGCAAACTTTCCCCAGCCTGCCTACCTTACAATCACTTGAGGTCACTGTAATAGGACTTCGGTGATTTAGGCCATGCACACACCATACATTTAAAGCACATTAGTCGCCCCAGAATTGTAGGTCTGTGAAAAGAAAACAACAGTTCCCAGGCTTTTTTTGGGGGGGGGGGACAGTGTGCTTTCAATGTTTGGCATACACACAGCCTTAAACTTAAAACCGCAGGTGCAAAGATTCTTCCTTTGAAGTCCCAGCTGAGCTCGATCTGCCAATAAAGATATTTCATTCGCCTCCCAGCTGAATTTGGTTCCATCACTTCTCCTGCTCTGCACATTATGTCGTATGAGGGGACAAGTAGGCATGGCTTGGGCCAAACAGCACCACAGGCTGAAAGGGGGGGGCCTGGGGGCCCAATTAGGTACTTGGGCTGCAAGTCCGTCCCCCCCCCCAACTGCTGTATGCATTCAATGATAAAAGGTAAAGGGACCCCTGACCATTAGGTCCAGTCGTGGCCGACTCTGGGGTTGTGGCGCTCATCTCGCTATTGGCTGAGGGAGCCGCCGTACAGCTTCCGGGTCATGTGGCCAGCATGACTAAGCCGCTTCTGGTGAACCAGAGCAGCGCACGGAAACGGCGTTTACCTTCCCGCCAGAGCGGTACCTATTTATCTACTTGCACACTGACGTGCTTTCGAACTGCTAGGTTGGCAGGAGCAGGGACCGAGCAATGGGAGCTCACCCCATCACGGGGATTCGAACCGCCAACCTTCTGATCAGCAAGTCCTAGGCTCTGTGGTTTAACCCACAGCGCCACCCGCGTCCCCTCAAATGATAGGTGCACACATATAGAATTCAGGACCAGCATGCATGCCCAACTTGTGCTCATGGACTTGTGCTCATCATTGTGCTCCCCCAAGCCCTGTCTCCCACTGAAAGCTGCTGGCCTTTGCCAAACCCACCAGAAGCTGAAGCTGCCAGGCTTGGCAAACTGCTGCAGTGCAAACCACAGTTTAATGGAGCAAAGCAGTTTGCCAGCTCGCAGCTCCTGAATTCAGCGAGTGCCTCCTCACGTCAGAAAGAAGGCGGCAGGCTGAGGCAACAGAATACTGGACTGTCCCCCGCCGCGCCCGCGGGTAAGAAGTTCCCACGTGCCAGAGAAAGATGTTGAAGGACCCTCTCCGCGAAGTTCTGCTTTACTTCTGAAAGGGAGCTTTATTATGCAGGGGAGCGTTCAAAACACCACAAGCGCCCAGAAACCTTCCCTCATTCCATGCAATGTGGTGGCGAGCAGAGGAGCAGCCCTGGCGGGGGCACGACAACCAAGGAGTAATACGACCCTCAGGAATGTGAAATACGACTCTTAACGGGCCAACTTTCTCCCCCCCCCACCTTGCTCTATTCCCCTCCACCGCCCAGAGACCCCTCATCTCTCCTCATCCAGCCGCAGCCGCCTCGTCTCCCCGCTTCTCTCCCCCTCGCCTTCTCTCCCCCGGCCCCTCGGTTCCCTCTCTTTCCCGAGCCTCCTGCCGCCCTGTGGTGGTAGCGGTGCTGGTGGAGTCGTCCAGGCCTCGGAGATGAAGCTGTTGTCGTGACAACCTCGAGGAGCACCGGGGCTTTGATCTGGTGGGGGGTCGGAAGGGGGCCGCCGCGTGTGTGTGTGGCGTTGTTGAGGCGGGTTGGGGCTCGTGGGGCGGGCGCGCGGGCGTGTGGGCGCCACTGGCCCGAGAGCCAGCCAGGCTGCGAGAGAGGAGACCCCCTTTCCCCCTCCTCCGGCGCTGTGGCGCGCTTCGCCCTCCCTTCCCCTCGCTCTCTCTCGCTCTCTCGCTCCCTCCCTCCTTCCCTCCTTCGCTCCGCCTGGGAAAGTGGGTTAGGAAGGGAGCCGAGCGCT